>NW_025359032.1:0-6175 GCF_016433145.1 Gracilinanus agilis | reverse complement strand
GCTAGGTGGCTCACTGGATTGGGAGAATGTAGGTCCTGGGTTCAAATATGACCTCAGACACTTCCTAGCAGTGTGCCCCTGGGCAAGTCACTTAACCCTTATTGCCTAGCCCTTACCACTCTTTTGCCTTGGAACTGATGCTGAGAATCGATTCTCAGACAAAAGGTAAGGTTTTTATTTAAAAAAAATTTTTTTTAAAGAGCCAACTTGGAGCTGAGGGATACAAGAAAGGGCAAAAATACAGCCCTGGCTTTTGAAGAGTGTATAATCCAATAGAAGAGATAACCTGCAAACAACGAGGTAGAAAAAGATAAGCAGGGAAAATATAGCTATTTGAGGAATGCATGAGGAAACTGAAGCCCCAAGGCCACAGAGTCCTGATGTTCTCCCTTAGCTCAGGTGCTCACAGTGGGAGATGGAAGTCAGGGGAGGTGGGTGGGTGTCTTGCCTCCTACACCTGGGTCCCAGGCTCTCCTCCCAGCAGTGCCCTGAATGCGGCTGGTCCAGAAACCACCTCGTGCTTTTTGATGGATAAGTCAAAGGCAAAGAATCTGGCTCATTTTCAATGATGATGATGGTTTTTCCTCCTCCAATCCGCCCTTTGGAATAAAAGTTCACTATTTATAGATTGAGTGTGTGCTTTATAAAAGCAGTAAACACCTCAGAGAGGAATATTTCCAAATCTTTTAAACAGTCTGCCAGCTGTTGGCAATTCTGCTCAACTACTGGAAATAAAAGGATAGACCTGGGCTCTGCCTTGAGGAACCCGGCTCCTTCAAATGCCCTTCTGAAGCCTGGCAACGGCTCAGTCAACAAATGTTTTCTGCTGAGGAATCTTTAACTGAACGTTCATTGTTGCATCTGGGCCCCCAGCTGTTATCCAAAGCCCGGATCACCTGCCCCTGGGAGCCTTTCCCTCTGCAGCCTCCACTGCCTTTCTACTCATTCTAGAACCTTGACCCTGAGCCACTGAGAGACGATCTCAGTCTTCAAAGGGATAAATCTCTGTCTGCCCCAGGCTCCTGACTCAGGGGTAATTACAGCTGTAGGAGAAAACTAGCCAGATCCTTCTAGAAAATTAGCCTTTCCCTCTCCCACCCTTCCTTGTTTCCCTGCCTCAGCTTCTCTGTCTCTCTCTCTCTGCCTGAAGTCCAAAGAGAGTGAACCTTGCTCCAGTCCCTTTCCCCACAGAATCATGGGATTCCAGAGCTGGAACATTTTCCCCAAAGGATCTCCCATGGTACTGAATAGATCAAAGCTCACTGATCTGAGAATTAGAGGGTTTGGGCTCAAAGCCCAGCTTTGCTTTTTACTTGGGCAAGTCACTTCCCATCTCTCTGAGCCTCGCTTTAGTCATTTGTAAACTGGGCAGGTCGAACAGGACAGGATGGCCTCTAAATTTCCTTCTAGGTCTTAATTTGTGGTCCTGTGAGACTAAAGGCTCAAAGGCATCTGTGAACTCATCAATGGGGGGATACCCTTTAGCAGTACACATTGATCCTTCCATGCCTGCTCGTCCTGGAGGATGACCCTCAGGGCTTTGTTACAAGAGGTTCACCCAAGATTTCCCTTGACATACCCATGGAGGACATAGGCATGATCTTGATGGTCTCTTGTCCCTAGCAGATGAATGGCCAGTTCTCTTTTGTCATTCATCTGTTTCTTCTGAGACATCTTTTATTTTGCTTCTCCTTCAGAAGGGAGGGAATGCTACATGTACTTTCACACTGACCCTCTTTGTATTCTTTCACCCCCAAGAAGTCATCTAGGATGATGGGGAGGTACTGAGGGCTATACTCTCAGCTGCTGAGGAGACTGGGGATGGGCAATTGCTTGACTTTGGCAGTTCTGAGCTGCTAGAGTCAATTGGGTATCTGTACTACATCTGGCACCAAGATGGTGAGACTCTGGGAGAATGAGGGGCAATCAGGCTGCCTAAGGAAGGCTGAACTAGCCCTGGTTGGTAAAAGAGCAAGTCAAAGCTTTCATGACAATCAGTAATGGGATTGGGGCTGTAAATGGTCACTCTGGGTGAGATAGGGAGAGAGAGAGAGAGACAGACAGACAGACAGACAGACAGAGACACAGAGACAGAGAGAGACACAGAGACAGAGAGAGACATACAGAGAGGCAGGCAGAGGGAATTGAGGGACAGAGTGAGATTGTGTGTGTGTGAGAGAGACAGACAGACAGATAGATAGACAGGGACAGGGTGGGGAGAGAGAGAAAGAGAAGAGAAGAGAAGAGAAGAGAAGAGAAGAGAAGAGAAGAGAAGAGAAGAGAAGAGAAGAGAAGAGAAGAGAAGAGAAGAGGGGAGGGGAGAGGAGGGGAGAGGAGAGGAGAGAGAGGGAGAGAGAGAGATCATTTATCATTTGATTAAAAACCTCCAATGGTAGGAAACCCACAACCTCCCCAGACAGCCCATTTCACTTTTGGATAGTTCTAATTGTCAGGTGCAGCTAGGTGGTTCAGGCTTGGAGCCAGGAAGATCTGAGTTCAAATTTGGCCTCATACACTTATTATAAGCTGTTTAATCTTGGATAAGTCACTTAACCTCTATTTGCCTCAGTTCCTCATCAGTAAAATGGGGGCACATTGGAGAAGGAAATGGCAAACCACTCCAGTATCTTTGCCAAGAAACCTCTCTGGACAAAAGTCCATGGGGTCACACAGAGTCCAGACATGACTGGACAACAATTGTTAGGAAGGTTTTCCTTCCATTGATCCAAAATTTGCACCACTATAACTTCCACCCATTGTTCCAAGTTTTACCTTCTGGGGCCAAGCAATAAAAGTCCAATCCCTTCTACATGATAGCCCCTTACATACTTGAAGACAATTATGTGCCCCTCTCAGCTTATTTTTTTGTGAATTGGGGCTTGGGAAGGCACAGGGTTCTCTCAGTCCAAAGAATTTACCCAAGGAGTGGTTTCATCATCTAAGTAATACAGAGTTGCCTCCAGATGGCAGACAGGGAAACAACACTTTCCTCTGATTTCCTGGAACTGTTTGCTCCATGGTAGTCCTTGACCTAGTTAAGGGACCAGGGATTGGTGAATTCACAGAAAACACACCCTTGGTTTCCTCTGTTTTGGTCTTCTTTTTCTGATGACCAGCAGAATACTTCTCTACCTCCCCATTTGAACCAATCAGGAAAGCCAAGTTAGAGTTTTTACTAAACAAAGGTCAAGGAAAAAGCAAAGCCAGAAAAGGATATGCATGAAGAGAATATTTGGTTGAATGCTTCTTGAATGGATGAATGCTTCTTGAATGGAATCAATCAATCCATCAATGAGTATTTATTAATCATATTTACCAAGCACTGTGCAAAGTGTTGGTAATACAAAGATGAAAGTGAAACAATCAAGAGTTTCTCTGTTGAAGGGGGAAACAAATATATATCATAATTTTGACATTGCCAAGGAGATCAGAACCAAAACTCTTTTGTCAGCCTAGTATTTCTCTTCTCTGAAACTCTGACTGATAAGCTAGCTTTTCCCATCCTAAGGAGTTTTGGGGAGGAAAAAGTGGAGAAGCCAAAGGGAGTAGGGAAAGGAGCCATGAGATTATCAGTAGATTCTAAGACAGGGGCTAGGTGGCCTGGTCATTCAGAAAGGGAGTTGTACCATGATGAATGCTGTGTTGATTAAGTCCCTTGGATTGTAGACCTTAAGTAGATGATTATTAATTTCCTTTCTCTCCTTTAAGTTCCCTTGAGCCTCTCTCTGAGAGGGAAGGAGCCCTAAACCTCTACCTCTAGGCACAGGGAAAGCCTGTTTATTAGAAGTTTGTTTACCTTCCTTTGTTTAAATATTTGTTTTGTCTACAATTGTGATAAAACTGTTAATCACAAGCATTGCTAATCTGGGTTTATCTCTGAAAATACAATGGGGAGGAAGTAATTGGAGGACTTCATCTGGACTGAGAAAGACAGATTTTGAAGCTGTGGTATTTTTGCTAACAGCCTTGGGACCCAGAGCTGAAAAAGAAAGTTATTTGTTTTTAAATTTTATTAGGGTATTGAGAGAGAATACTTTTGTTGTGATCCCGCTAGACTAAGTGTCCTTAACATGGATGGGGTCCAGGGACCCTCAAGAGGTCTAGGAACTTGGATGAGAAAAAAAAAAAAAGACTGTTTTCATCAGCCTCTAATGGAAATTTAACATTTCCTTCTATTATTTATAAACATTATTTTCAGAAGGGGAACATAAGTTTCACCAGACTGACTGCCAAGGGGCCCGGGGTATTTAAAAAAAGTTAAAAACCTCTGCTCTGGGGGGCAGCTGGGTAGTTCAGTGGATTGAGAGCCAGGCCTAGAGATGGGAGGTCCTGGGTTCAAATCTGATCTCAGACACTTCCCAGCTGTGTGACCCTGGGAAAGTCACTTGACCCCCATTGCCTACCCTTACCACTCTTCTGCCTTGGAGCCAATACACAGTATTGACTCCAAGACGGAAGGTAAGGGTTTAAAAAAAAAAAAAAAATCTCTGCTCTAGGAAATATGACTGGAACATAATAGGTGCTTAATAAATAATTATTGAGAAGCAGCTGGGTGGCTCAGTGAAGAGAATGAGGCTTGGAATCTCAAAGACCTAGGTTCAAATCCAACCTCAGATACTTCCTAGCTTTGTGACCCTGGGCAAATCACTTAACCCCAATTGCCTGGTCCTTACAACTCTTCTGCCTTGGAACCAATACTTAGTATTAATTCTAAGACAGAAGGTTTAAGTGGTTTAAAATTAAAAAAAAAAAATCATAATTGACTCACTGGCTGAGTGAGCCATCAGTGGCTAGGGATCTGGGCTCTGCCATTTTTCTCCTGTGTGGCTTAAAAGGAAAGTCTCTCCCAAGAGGATTGAGCCAAGGGAGGAACTGAAGAAGTAGTTCATACTCAACTACCAAGAAAGGACTGGTGTATAAAAAGGTGGTAGATTAGCAAGAGATCTGCTTACTACTATATTAGCCATACTACTATTTGTGATCTGAACCATTTGCCTATTTGTATGAGAGAGAGACAGACAGACAGACAGACAGACAGAGACAGGGGGAATGAGACAGAGAGAGAGGGGGAGAGGGAGACAGAGAGACAGAGACAGAGACAGAGAGAGACAGAGAAATGGAGAGAGAGAGAGTTAAAGAGAGGAGAGAGAGAGAAAGAAGGGGAGGGAGGTATGCTTTTCCTGAAAATTTAACAACCAGCTCTCAGACACCAGTTTGAGCTGGCTCTTATACACTCCTATCACAGGTCTATAGCAGTATATCCCCTGTTAATCCTTCGTTAACTTGGCCATGGTCTCTCTTTTATCTCTTTGGGATTTTCCTTAATTTAATTTTTAATCCTATGACCTGAGGCATATTTCCCCATCTCTCACTTTCCAAGGAAAGTCTAATAAAGGGCAGCAACTCTGTGACTTGTATCCTATGGGGGATAAATACTGATGAAATTATGGGTTTCTAAGGTCTTTTTCAGTTCTAAAAGTACAGGGCTCTTGAATAGAATGCTGCTGGGAAGCATCTCCTGTTTTCTAGATTCTAGATTGAATCTTTGGGTCTTAATGACTCTGAAAGTCAGGATCGTGATCTGCTTACTTGAGTCTGATATTTCCTGTGAAGTATGTAATGGTCATGTCCAGGAGGAATCATACATCCTGCATGGAAGAGTCTAGCTCTTTAGACTCCCTTGGAGGCAGTGAAGACCATTTCCTACTGACCTATAGCATGATGAGGTTTGGAGCTAGTCCATTCATTGACAAGAGTCATAACTAGGTTAGGGCAACAAGGGCTTTGCCACAGGGCACAACATTCTGCTGGTTTACTTCTCCTGGGGTTCATCTTCCTTCCCAACTCCAATGGGAATAGACTCTAGGCTCTTAGGGGAAAGATTCATCTTCCTGAACTGCAGACCCTTTGATTCTCAGAGGTGGAAGGGAGTTTAGAGGACATCTAATAGGAATCTGACTGAGAATTCCCTCTATAACAGTAGAAAGAAGAGTAGACTTGCCCAAGGTCACAGGCCACGAATAACAAGAGTTGGGAGTCAAACCCAAGTCCTCAGACTCTAGGTGCAGCCTTTCCTTGAAAACCTACCTTAAGGGGCAGCCCATTCATTTCACTTTGGGATGGTTTTCATTGTTAATAATTGGTTACTGTCAGCAAACCTCTATTGGCCTCTCCA
>NW_025359031.1:0-4125 GCF_016433145.1 Gracilinanus agilis | reverse complement strand
TCTTCTAGTTACCCTGTTGGTAATAATAATTTTTAATATTTGCCAATACCTTCTTTTCTTCTTGGGATATAAATTGATTGAACTTGTTGTGTCCCTTAAAGAAAAGAATTTTTTTCTCCTCCCCCCATTCTCTTAATTACCTTATGTTGATTCTCTTGTGTTCTGGGTTTGGGCAGCAAACTCTCTGTTTAAGTCCGGTTTTTTCTTGATGAATGTTTGGAAGTCCTCAATTTTATTGAAAGACCATACTTTCCCCTGCAATAATATAGTTAGTCTTGCTGGATAGTTGATTCTTGGTTGTAGACCCAGTTCTCTTGCTTTCCTGAATAGTGTGTTCTATACCTTCCGGTCCTTCAATGTAGATGCAGCCAGATCCTGTGTTATCCTAACTGTGGTTCCCTGATATCTGAATGACTTCTTTTTGGCAGCTTGTAATATTTTTCCTTGGTCTAGTAGTTTTTGAATTTGGCTATAATATTCCTGGAAGTTGTCAGTTGTGGATTAAATGTAGGAAGTGATCTGTAGATCCTGTCAATTTCCACTTTTCCCTCTTGTTCAAGAATTTCTGGGCCATTTTCTCTGATAATTTCTTGTAAAATGCTATCTAAACTTTTTCTTTTATCATGATGTTCTGGTAAACAAATAATTCTTAAGTTGTCTCTTCTAGCTCTGTTCTCCAGATCTTTGGTTGAATCAATGAGGTGTTTCATATTCTCCTCAAATTTTTCATTTTTTAAATTTTGTTTAATATATTCTTGCTGCCTTATGAAGTCATTTTCTTCTAGTTGATGAGTTCTGTTTTTTAAAGACTGAATTTCATTCCTTGCTTTTTGGTCATCCTATTTCTGGTCTGATTTTCTTTGTAGATCATCTTTTGCATTCTTTGCTTCATTTTCAAGCTGGCCAATTCTGGCTTTTAAGACTTTATTTTCTTGTTTTAGCTCATGTATTTCCTTTTTCAAATTGTCTTTAGCCTCTCTTGATTGTTTTCTGAGTTCTTGAAGTTCTTGAATTAATTGAGTTTTAAATTCTTGAGTTAATTGAATTTTGAGATCTTCCAAAGCCTGTGTCCAGTTCGCTGGAACTACTTCCTCTTCTTCTAATTCTGTTTCATTTGCTCCCTTTTCACTTCCTTGAAAGAAGCTTTCAATTGTCATTTCTTTTCTCTTTTTCTGTTGCTTACTCATGGTTTTTTCCCTTCCTTGTTCTGCTAGTTTGAGCAGATGTATTTAATGATCTTTGATGAAAGATCTTCCTCCCAGGGGCAAAGGTTTGTAGTTACTTTCTCTGCCCTTGGAAGACTTCTCCATCTGTCCAATTGTTGGGATTAATCCTGTATTGATTGGATTAATCTGCCCTGAGGCTAAAACCTCAAAACCTTGAGGTGAGGGAAAATCAAACAAACAAACAAAAAAAGGTGGGGTGACAAGAAGGAGTATTTTCTCTGAACTGAGCTCTCCAGCAGTGGGGTCCCCCTATGCTATCCTCTGTATTTGATCTGGTTTTCTTTCCTCTTAAAGCCCTGAGTTCTCTATCTCTGTATGAGGAAGTCAAGCTGTCTGCTCTCTGGGGTTTGGCTCTTTCTAAGCCACCATCTTCTGGGTGTTTTTGCTGTGTTTCTCTGGTTTTCTCCTCCAGTCACCTCTCCATTGCCTATGTTTGACTCCCTGAGTCCTATGCCAGCAAGGCCCTCTCTCTTGACCAGTGCACCCACTGGCCCTGAGATTTCCTGGCCACTGGAGGCTCTGCACAGCACATGGGGGAGGTGTCCTGGGATCCTGGGATTCCACTTCTATGCCCTCAGTCCCAACATCAAGTATTGAAGCCCTTTTCTTGGCGTACCTCTTTAGTTGTGCTATAGTAGGGTCCCCCTTGCTCTGTCCTGTTATTAGATTTGGTCCTCTTTCTTCTCGAACACAATGTTTTCTATCTCTGTGTGTAAGGGTGCGGAGGTTTTAAGATTCGCTCAGTCTATGCTGCCATCTTCCCAGAACTCCCATTTTTTTCTTTTTTACCAAAGTTTTTTACCTTTGATTTTAGTCCTATTCACCAATTATTACAGCTCAGATTTCTAGAAATATGTTAAATAATAGTGATAAGAAGAGATACCTTTGGCTTATCCTGGATTTTACCAAAAAACTTTTTTCTAATTCCTGGCTGGAGAAATGTGCTCAATATTATACTAAAGAATGGCTTCTTTAGAGTTTTAAATAAAGATGATAGTTGGTCTTTGTAAACAACTATTTCTTAACCTATTTAAATAACTAGGAAAGTTTTGTCTCAGTTTATATGATTTATTGTGACAAATTTGTACTTAAATTTCAAACATTGCACGTATTTTATTTGTTATTATATTATTTTTGTATAAACATTTGTGTGTATATAAAACATTATATAATATGATATTTCTCAACATTAAATTCTTGGTAATACCAATGAGAATATTATAAAGCACTTATGGTAACTGGCTTATGGTAGGCATTATATAAATGTTATTATTATCTTCTTCACATACTAATTTTATCATAGTTTCCTCCATTTAATTCTTCTTCCTCAAAGACAATGCATATTTGTTCACATTATTTTATTTATTTATTTTTAGGATGTTTTTCCATAGTTCCAGGATTTATGTTCTCTCCTTCTCCTTCCCTCTTCCTTCCCCCTTCCCAGGGCTGACAAGCAATTACACTATTTTATACATATCTTATTACACAAAATCTATTTCCATATTATTCATATTTGTAATAGAATAATCTTTTAAAATCATAACACCAAGTCATATACCCATATAAACAAGTGATAAATCATATGTTTTCCTTCTGCATTTCTACTTCCATAGTTCTTTATCTAGATGTTCATAGAATTCTTTTTCATAAGTTCCATGGGATTTTTCTTGATCATTGCATAGCTATTAGCAGCAGATTCTGGGTACTATTTTCTCCTGGTTCTACTCATTTCACTCCATATCAGTTCATAGAGGTCTTTGGAGTTCATATAGAAATCAAGTAGTTCATCATTCCTTTCAGCACAATAGTATTCCATAACCATCAGATACAATTTGTTCACCCATTCCCCAATTGAGGGACACACCCTTGTTTTCCAATTTTTTTTGCCTCCACAAAAAGCACCACTATGAATATGTTTGTAGAAACATTTTTATTATTATATTTTTGGGGTACAATCCTAGTAGTGGTATTGCTGGATCAAAGGGAATGCATTCTTTTAAATCTCTTTGGGCTTAATTCTAAATTACCCTCCAGAATGGTTGGAAAAATTCACAACTCCACTAGGAATGCATTAGTGTTCCAATTTTGCCACATACACTCCAACACTTATTATTTTCCCTCACTTTCATATTGATCAATCTACTAGGTGTGAGGCGGTACCTCAGAGTCATTTTAATTTGTATTTCTCTAATAAGGAGAGATATAGAACACTTTTTCATGTGATATTTATAGTTTTGATTTCTTCATCTGAAGATTGCCTATTCATATCCCTTGACCATTTGTCAATTGGGGAATGACTTAATTTCTTTTATATTCAATTTAGTTCCTTATATATTTGGGAAATTATACCTTTGTTAGCAAATTTTGTTATAACTCCCCCTCCAATATATTGCTTTCCTTCTAATTTTGGTTACATTGGTCTTATTTGTACAAAAGATTTTAATATAATCAATATTATTCATTTTACATCTTGTGGTATTTTCTATCCTCTTGTTTGGTCTTAAATTCCTTCCTTTCCTATATATATGACAAGTATACTATTTTGTGTTCACCTAATTTAATTATGATTTCACTCTTTATATTTAAGTTATTTACCCATTTTGAAATTATTTTGGTATAGGGTGTGAGATGTTGATCTAAACCTAATTTTTCCCATATTGTTTTCCAATGTTCCAAGCAATTTTTTTGTCAAATAGTGAGTTCTTGTTCCAAAAGCTGGGATCTTTGGGTTTATGGAACGTAAACTTGCTGAACATTTAACCCTAGACCATTCCATTGATCCAACTTCTATTTCTGATTTTTTAAGCTCATATTTTCTGTGTATTCAGTATTTGATTTTTAGAATGACAATCTATTTTAATTCTCTCTTTGTAGGTGTTGAATGTAACTTATTTTTTCT
>NW_025359030.1:0-1537 GCF_016433145.1 Gracilinanus agilis | reverse complement strand
ACATTTATCAAAAGCATGGTTACTATAATCATTTACTGCTGTATATCATATATCTACTCCATTCCACCTATCCACCTTTCTTAACCAGTGTAAGATTAAATTGATATCCAATAACTCCAAGTATTTTATTTTATAAAGTTTATTATTAATCACTTGAAGTAAAAAGAAAATAAACTAAACAAAATAGAAGTTCAAACCTAATTATATAAGGAAAAGTAAACACATGTGTGTAGATATTCCTGGCTAGCATAAAGCTCACTTTCCCAGCCATGATCAAGTGAAAAGAGAGCAAGAGGCAGAGCTATGCTAAACTTATATCGTCCCCACTTTAGTACCTAAAGTGAAAAGGAACATGGGAACCTCAGATTTAGAGTCCTAGCGAGCAAATCTTAATTACATACAAGTAACAGATATTTTTTATAATTACTGCTTTACAACTAGACTTCTTTCTTTTCTATTTCCTTTCACTATTTCCCTTAATATTCTTGACCTTTGCCTCATCCAAATGAATTTTTATTAATTCTTCTAGCTGTATGAAATTTTTTTTGGAAATTTAATTGGAATGACATTAAATAAGTAGATTACTTTAAAATCATTGTCATTTTTATGATATTGGCTTTGCCCACCCATGCACAATGAACATTTCTCCAATTATTTATATCAGACTTTATTGGTATAAAAAGTATTTAATCCTTTCCTGGTTAAGATGGCGGCTGAGTAAAAAAGTCTTCTTCAGGAGTCCTAAATGTTTCTGTTAGAACTGAAACATATAGGGCTCCTCAAGAAGACATAAAAACAAATCCAGACAAACAAAGGGACTCCACAACAGGGCTCAGCATTGAAGGTACGTGGAATCGGGGCATTTCCATGCTATAAGGGGGTGAAACAGCTCTCACTAAAACGCAAGAGGAACAACCCCCTCCCCCACCCCACAGCACCTACAGTGCCAAAGCCAGCTCACAAAAGCTAGAGCAAGCTTGGGGCACCCATTAAGTCCTTGGCAGCTACCTGGGGTCACCAGGGCCTGTTCCTGAGAGCAGCAAGACTTATGACCCCAAGAGGCTAAAGCACGTGTGCATTCTGAACATAGGCCATGAGTGTAGGCTCAAGCACAGGCTCTTGAGTCCATGGATCCTGAGCGCAGGAGTAGACTTGGATCCTGAGCCCAGGAGTGGACCTTGAGTGAGGACCCAGTGCAGAGGGGGTGCAAGACTGTGGAAACAGTGCCCCGAAACTCTTAAAGGAGCCTCAGACAGAGGGACAAACAAGGGGGCCACCAGGAGGCTTGACCCGGAGAACAACGAGATCTGAGACTTCAGGAGCCTAGAGAGCACAAATAGACTCTGGTTGTGAGGAAAAACCTGAGAGGGCACAGGGCTAACAATGGCAAGCCAGAGACCAGAACCCCCAAAGAGAAAGATCATCAAGAAGAAATCTGTAACACTGGACAACTTTTACACAGAGAAAGTCCAGACAGGAGAGAAAACAGCAGAGGAGAATAAACAAGTAATCATATCCAAACCTTCTCAAAATAATG
>NW_025359029.1:0-2835 GCF_016433145.1 Gracilinanus agilis | reverse complement strand
TTTTTTTTTAGGTTCTTAATGTACTTCTTGTTGACTGACTCCCTTTTACATTTATTTTTGGATTTTTTTCAGTCTATTATTTCTTTATTGTGTTTGTCACTTTCTCTTGTTATTTATTTTCCCTGCCCTTTGTTTCTGGATTGGGGTCAAACAGAGACTTGTGGATCCTTCGGCTAGTCCCTGCTTTGTCCTGATTTTAAAACATAAAACCAGGCCCTGCCTTCTATAGCAATAGCTTATCCTTTTTTCTAGTTCAGGGCATAGCCTTCTGGATTCTGCCTTGGGCTTGGGACTTCCTGAAGGAGGGATCCAGAATATGTTGCCATGAAATGACTGTCTCTCTCTTGCTGTGGATTACATCGGATTATCTCACTCAGGAAGGCTGTCATTCCATCTCCTACTTTTGGACCTGACTTCTTTTGTCTTCCATTTGCTCCATCTGGTGTCCACCTTGAACTTCTTCAGGGTTATGTGCATATTTCTTATATTGCTGGATTAAATGAATATGTTTATAACTGATTTTCTTGAGGGGGTATAGAGGTTTCTTTATCACTTTTTCCCTCTTACTGGTGCATTTAAGAACTTTTATTGGAGTATTTATTTGCCAGACATCTGGGCATCATAGCATACCACCATCTTCCCACAAATTGACATTCTTTTTTTTTAGGTAAAATGAACACTTTTGGGTACTGAATAGCCTTCTAAATCTTAATTCCTACGATTCTGAGCACTCAATATTGAAATAAAAATTAAAAAAATAGCAAAGTACCTCACATGATATTCTTTTCAATCTAGTGGAAAGTCTAGGTTCTAATCATGTGTGGAATTCATATTTTGTAATCATAATCTTATGACAGAGACTGCAGTCATACAGAGTGCCAACCTGAAATAAGCACAAAAATATAGACTGAATACAAATAACTATAAGAATTTTTTTTAAATCTACCTAAAAACTTTAGATATAGTGATTCCTGGATAGTTTTTACACCTTTAGTCTCTCAATAAAAAAAAACAATTTCAACAGCTAACATAACCCAAATAATATTTTCAAGTGCCCCCTAGATCTTATAATGCCTCTCTTTTCAGTAACATTGTGTACATACAAATAACTTCTCTACTCAAGCTCACAAACAGATTAACCTAAACCCAAATGGGCAAGAAAGATGAATGTATTCATCCCAAAGCTCACTAAAAAAACCTTTGTACCAGCTCCCCTAGGGGTGGTCTTAGTCCCCCAGTTCAGAGGCTCTGATGGTGGACAAGAAACACCTCTTTTATTTGGGATAAAGAAAATAAACCTTTTTTTGTTTGTTTGCTTTTTGATTTTATGCTGGACTCACTATATTGTTCAGACAAATAATATAATTAAGCTATTTCAAAACAATGTTTCTGTGTTTTTTTAATTTGTCCTTTAACTTTGTTGAGTATAATGTTCATATATTTCGTTCCTCATTATGAATTCATGTTATATGGAATACTTAATTCTGTATTTTCTTTCAACAAGCAAGATAAACAAGCAGTATATTTATGGACCAAGAGGGGAAAAACAGGGGCTTTAATTTTTTTCCCCTAATACTTGTGAAGAAATGTTTCCATCTTGGTGTGGGGAATGCCTTAGGTCAGTTTCATGCTGAGTATTTTCTTCTTTTTCATATATCAATCTTAAATTAATACACTTGGTGCTCTGCAGCCAGCGTGGTTGCACATTGATCTCGGCTAGCTTGTTTACAGTGTTTTGGCAAGTTGCTGATGTACTTCTCCCTGGGGACAGAGCAGAGGTTAATTGCTGTTAAACTCTCAGTGCCAAGTAATGGTTCAACCTCTCTGCTACATTAAAGATGACACTAATAAGGAAAGAGTGCAGTGGTTTGCTCTATATTGAAAATTGGACTTGTGGTGACAGAAACTTGGAGCAGAGCAGATGTAATAGGAAGGCCATAATGTAATTATAACCACTAAACATGTGTCATACCACATTAAATGATACATTAATGAATCAAAACAGGTGATGGAGTGTTTCTTTTTCAGCAAATAGAGGTGTTTTCAAGGTTAGATTGTCGTTAATTTAATAATCTATAATATGGATATTCTTCAAATTACAAATGAAATCAACCTTAATGCTTTCATACAGGATATCTTATTGAGTTTCAAGTGGGTAAAAAGAAGAAAAACAAACCAAAGATAGCACAATTCAATGCGATTCACCCTTTGTTTAATTTTATAAGAAAGGTTTTTATATGGTAAGGTAAATGGTTGCCCAAGGCCTTTCTTTATCCCTATAGACCTTTTGATCATTCTAATACCTATCTAACTGGCCAGTGATTGTCATGGAAACATAAGCTTTAAGAAGGAAACAACTACTTTTTTATATGTTGCTGCTATAAAGTGTTCTGTTTATAAGTAAAATAAAAATCCTTTCAGCTATTTCACAATGCACAGAACAGAGAGAATATTTTTTTGCTAAAATTTAATATAATTTCACTAAAATATACATGCTTATTTTCCCCTTCTACATAATAACAACTCTTCTAAATCAATATTTTTCATGCATGGGATCATAGGAACGCAAATTTAGAGGTGGAAGAAGTATTACAGGTCATCTCATTCAGTCCTCTCATTGTAGTGGTGAGGAAATTGAGGATGAAAGAGGTTAGTTAACCTACACAAAATCAGATATTTTAAATGACAGAGTTGGTATTCAGATCTATGTTTTTTGATCTCCAAATCCAGTACTATTTACACAATACTACATTATCTTACTTTCATCCATTTTTATATTGATTTTGAAATTCATACCTAAAATAGATTATTTTTAAAATTAGGTTTCTATTTTTA
>NW_025359028.1:0-1505 GCF_016433145.1 Gracilinanus agilis | reverse complement strand
TATGTATGTACATATATATAAAACTTATATGGTGGCTCTATTATTGACTATAAAGAGATTAATTCTACGATGAATTTGAAAAGATATTCCAAAACTGGCACATATTTTGATATTTGGTGACTGATAAAAAGATAAAGAAGAGTATATTGAAAATAAGATTTGAATCTGAGCAATAGAGGGTCCTACTTGTAGTTTACTTAGAAGTCTCATACCTTAAAGCTTGAATATATATGTATATATATAAAGTTTTTATTTTATTTTTTTTTAGAAAAATTTTTTCCATGGTTATATGATTCATATTCTTATTCTCTCTCCCTCCCACCCCCCATAGCTGATGCACATTTCCACTGGTTTTTTCATGTGTCATGATCAAGACCTATTTTCAAATCATTGATAATTGTTTTAGGGTGGTCATTAAGAGTCTATATCCCAAATCGGGTCCGCATCAACCCATGTGTTCAAGTAGTTGTTTTTCTTCTGTGTTTCCACTCCTGTAGTTCTTCTTCTGAATATGGGTAGTGTTCTTTTCCTCAGAATTGTCCTGGGTCATTGCATTGCTGCTAGTACAGAAGTCCATTACATTTGATTTTACCACAATTTATCAGACTCTGTGTATAATGTTCTCCTGGTTCTGCTCCTTTCACTGTGCATCAATTCCTGGAGGTCAATCCAGTTTACACGGAATTCCTCCAGTTTATTATTGCTTTGAGCCTGAATATATTTTTAAGAAGAAAGTTGGAAGGTACTGGACATACTTAGCATCAAGCAATATCAAAAAATGGTGAAGTTGAGTTTATTTAATAGAGAACATATCTGGAATAGATTTATCTATGTTTCAATAAACTGTTATAGAAAAAAAACAAGATAAAGATGAATAAAAGTTGTTGCACACAACTGTAAATACTTTGACAACTTACTGAAACAAATCAACAATATGAAGAATGATTAATGTAAAAAAAGGCAAAAACATATTGATTATTACTATTTCTTTTATAAATTTAACTAATATGAATGTTAACCAGCCTACAACCTATATCATATTATCTGCCATCTTGGGGAAGGGGAATAGGTCAAAGGGAAGGAGAGAAGATGGATTGGAAAATATCAAAAAACTATTATTAAAAACTGTTTCAACATGTAATCTTTGAAAAAATATAATAGAAAAAAATTGTTAACCAACCAAGATGTCAAAAAAGGTGCTTAGCCACTTCCTTAAACAACAAAACATGATCTTCTGACAGGTAGAAAGACATGGCAGACATGTCCAACAGCAATATGCAAAACAATTTATTTATTTAAAATACTAAGGAGGTCAATGGCAGAAAATTTTAAGCAGTAATAGCTCATATTATAACAAAGGAGAAAAGAAAGCATTAGTCATCAACAGAAGTCTGCAGAAAAATTAGAAAAACTCATTTTTCATTTTTTTAAAACATTTATTAATATTCATTTTTAACATGGTTACATGATTCATGCTCCTCCTTTCCCCTTCAACCCCCCCCCCC
>NW_025359027.1:0-3163 GCF_016433145.1 Gracilinanus agilis | reverse complement strand
TCTTTCTTTCTTTCTTTCTTTCTTTCTTTCTTTCTTTCTTTCTTTCTTTCTTTCTTTCTTTCTTTCTTTCTCTGATTCTCATCTATCAATTTATTTGTCTTTCTAAAGGGCGCCAGGGCACATTGATTAGGGAGATAGGTAAGAGGTCAGAAGGATCTGGTTTGGAATCCTGCCGCTCTAGCTATATGACTCTGGATAAGTCACCTTAATTTCCCTGGACCTTAGTTTCCTCATCTATAAAATGCACTAGGTGGCCTCTGAGGCCCTTTTCATTTCTAGACCTATTATGTTTTATAATCTGTGATGCTGTAACAAATGAGATTCAAAGCCTAAAAAGAGGGCTTACAAATGATAACAAAAATAGTCATTCGTTAATTGTTGTCATTCAGTTGTTTCTGTTGTGTTTGGCCCTTTGTGACCCATCTGGAGTTTTCTTGGCAAAGATACTGCAGTTGTCCTTTCATTTTACAGATGAAGAAACTCACCTGTAAACATTTTTTTAGGGAACCTGCCATATTCTGCTCTTTGGGGATTCATTCATTTATTCACCAAACATTTAAAATGTATTTGGCAAATGGTGTAAGATGCTAGGGATGCAGACACAGAAATGAAACAGTCCCTGCCTTACATTCAATTGAGTCCCTAATTGAGATCTATACCCTTCTGATAGCATTTCTTTATCTTCTCTCTTCTCAGCATCTTCTCCCTTTCCATTTAAACTTCTTCACAACCTGACTCTAGCTTGCTTTTCCAGAATTACTCTACATTTTTCCCCATTATGCAATAGGGCCTCATTTGACATGTTGGTGAACAAATGAATGCATTTTCTACACCTTTTGAAAGTCCATCTGCAGTCTTGGATGATCATAATTAATATTCTGAGGGCTGCCCTTCAATACACTCAAATTCAGTTATATGCATTTGGCAACTGAGAAAAATAAAGGTAGGAAAATATATAAAATAAACATTTTCAATTACATGCTAAATCTGTACCATTTTCCCAAGCGGGAGTTAATCTATCAGAGCAATTAGTTATACTCATTCTCGCTAGAGTGTGAGTGATTCTATTGTTTTGTGCCCAACATTAGCTCCTGCATCAGTCTTTGCCCCAAGTTCTCACTTGTAACAAGTCCTATCCCAGGCAGAGCAGGTTCTCTTTCATTCATTAACACTATTTATTGGTCCTGAAATACTTGAGTAACAATGCTGGGAACTCTGATAAGCTTGAGAAAAATTATAAAGTGTCCGGATATGTTTATATAAGAAATTCATAGTAAACAGTAAAAATTATGTATGGCTTCCAACTTACACACAAAGGAAAATGAGATCCTCCTGCAGTCCAGGCAGACTGACCTTGCTGAGTCACCTCACACACTCATTTCTGGCTCTGTGACTTTGCTAGTCCCCATGGCTGGAATGCTCTTTCTTCTCCCCTCCATGTCTTAAAATCCCTAGTTTTCTTCCACAATCAGCTCAAGTGCAAACTCTTCCATGAAACCTTCTCTGATTCTCTTCTTGGCTTGACTTCACATATTTAAAAAAGATGATCTCAGAAGCCTGGGAGTCAGGCTTAGAGATGGGAAGTCTTGTGTTCAAATGTGGCCTCCAATGCTTCTGAGCTGTGTGATCCTGGGCAAGTCACTTAATCCCCATTGTTTAGCCCTTTACCACTCTTCTGCCTTGGAACCAGCACATAGTACTGATTCCAAGATATAAAATAAAGGTTTTTTTTTTAATTACTCTGGCAATTGTGGGGAGGACGACTCGGAGAGGGAGAAACTAGAAGTCTGGGGTTCAGGTAGGAGGTTATTCCTGTAGTCCAAGTGATGAGTAGAATGTAAGCTCCTTGAAGGCAAGAATGGGTTTATTTTTTTGTCTTTTTATCTCCAGCGCCAAGTAAGTGTCTGCTACCCTTTGGATACTTAGTAAACATTTAAATTAAATATTGAGGGCCTGAAGTAGGATGGTGGCCGTGTGAGTGCAGAGAAGGGGATGGATACAAGAGACCTTGAGGAGGGAGAACGGACATGACTTTGTCACTGAAAGAGAATGAAGCGCTGAAGGTGATTCAGATAATGAATGCAAACTTGAGTGACTCAAAGGATAATGGTGTCCTCTAGAGAAATACGGGAAAATTGGAGAAAGGGTAGGTCTGGGAGAGAAGATAATGAGTTCCATTATAGATGTGTTGAATTTGAAATATGCCACTTGGAATTCTCTTTGGAGACATCCAACAAATAGTCGGTGATAAGCTCCTTGAGATTGGATTGGAATCCTTGGTTTTCATGGCTTTTCAGTAGGTAACATGAGGAAGGAATTGCAGTTCTCAGGGGAATCCATTAATGTCAGGGATTTTTTCTTCTGGGACAGACAGGACTTCAAGCCTGATGACTGATGTTTATCATTGTGTTTATGGTAGAATGTCATGAAATTTGGAAGACGAAGCAGGCAAACATGGCGCTCTAGCATTTAAAGACCTCCTGCAGCCCCAACTCAGGATCCTCCAGGTCTCTGTTTATTTATTTTTTCCTATTCAAAAAGGGGCTCTTAAATGGGGTCCATGGCAGGAGAATTACACTGGGAAGGCAGTTTCTCTAAGGTCTTAATCTGGAGGCATTTGTCTTTTGGGGCACCTGAAATTTAGATTTTTCTGAGGTCGCAGTGTTTCATGATTCTTGCATTTGAAGCATCACTATAAATATGTAATGTGTATAATGGATTTATAGGGAATGTTTCCTGCTCTGGGCTAGGCACTATGTTAGGCGTTGAGAATACAAAATGCAAATGGCATGATCTCTCTTCTTAAGGAATTTATGTTCATATAGACACATATATCTCTAATATTTCTATCTATCTCAACTCTAGGTGTAGCTGTATTTTACTTATCCATATCTATCTTCATCTCTCTCTTTGTTTCTGTCGATATATCTATTTGTATCTCTCTATGATACTTATCTGTATATCTGTTTAGCTATCTATCCATCCATCCACCTATCCATTTCTCTCTCTCTCTCTCCCTTCCTTCCTTTCCTTCTCTCTCTCCTCTCTCTCTCCCTCTTCCTCTCCTTCTCTCTCTCCCTCTTCCTCTCCTTCTCTCTCTCCTCTCTCTTCTCTCTCTCCCTCTTCCTCTCCTTCTCTCTCTCTCTCTCTCTCTCTCTCTCTC
>NW_025359026.1:0-2710 GCF_016433145.1 Gracilinanus agilis | reverse complement strand
GAGAGAGAGAGAGAGAGAGAGAGAGAGAGAGAGAGAGAGAGAGAGAACTTTTTCTGGTGTGGATGGGAAGATGATAACTAACATCAGAGAAAAGGCAAAAGAGCTGGTTAGATTTGATTTTGTTTGTTTTCTCTGAAAAGGAAGATGACCTTTAAGTAGAAATGGCAGAACAAAAGGGAAAGATATGTTATTAATACCCCAAAGAAGAAAGGAGATGGCAAAGGTGACCTTACCTGCCCTTAATGAATTCAAGTGACTTGGTCCAGATGAATCGCATCCTATGAGCCTAAAAGAAGTGAAGGTGTTTTTGCTGAGCCACTTACCAGTGATGCTTGCAAGATTATGGACAATGATACTTCTAGATTGAAATATGACTAACATTTCTTTAATTATCCCCAGAGGGAAGAAAACAGAATTGTGAACTATAGACTGAGGAGCTAAATGATATATGGCTCAATTTATATAGTGCTTACTCTGTACCAGGCATTGTCCTAAGCACTTTGCAGTTATCTCATTTGATCCTCATGAAAACTAATTATTACTATTATTATTCCCATTTTACAGATGGGTCAATTCAGGCAAAAAGAAATTAAGTGACTTTCCCAGAGATACAAAGCCTGTCTGAGGTTGGATTTGAACTCAGTTCTTCTTGACTCCATGTATACCACTCTATTCACTGTGCCATCTAGCTAGATTCTAGTTTCTGGGAAATTTCTTTTTAAAAAATCTTATTTGCTGACCCGTAGAGAAGGAATCAATGATTACAAATATTCAACACTGGCTTCCTCAAGAATAAATCATATCAGGAGCATCAAGGTGGAAGAGTGGATGGAGAGCCAGTCCTGGAGACAGGAGGACCTGGGTTTGAATCTGACCTCAGATAATGACTAGTTGTATTGTTGTGGGCAAGTCACTTAACCCTAGTTAGGGTTTATTTCTCATTTATTTATCTTATTTATTTCTTATTTCTCCTACCTTGAAATTTATGCTTAGAATTGATTCTAAGACAGAAGATAAGTATTTAAAAATAAAAGAATAAGTCATGTTAGAATAAGCACATTTCATTTTTTTAATGCAGATTACTATATCAGTTGATGAGAGAGATGTAGCTGACATAATTTCCCAATATTTAAGCAGAGCTTTTGCTAAAGTACTTCATAATTTTCTGGTGGAGAAAATGGAAAGCTATAGAACAGATATGGAATACAGTCAGATGGATTCCTAAGTGTTTGGGTTGCTGGATTCAAAGAGTCATTGTTCATAGCTCAGAGTCAACATGGCAGGTCACCAGTGGAGGGCCTCAAGAATCTGTGTTTAACCCTGGACTGGTTAGTATTTTCATGAGTGACTTGGAGAAAAACACAGAGAGAGAATGCTGATCAAATGTGCAGCTTAGCTACCTGACAATGGATGGCAGAATAAAGGATTCAGAAGGGTCTATTCTAGAATGGTGGAATTAAATAGAGATAAATGAAAAGTTTTGCATTTGGGTATAAAAAATCAACTTCATGAGTATGAGATGGAGAAGGCATGATTAGAGAGTAGTTCTAAAATTTATCTGAAGGGGGGGTTAGTTGCCTGATGGTTCAGTACAACCCAGTGGGAATGTGACAACAGAACAAAAAGGGGACTGTGACTTTTGAATGAATGATCAGGGGGATTGCTTCCAGGAAAAAGAAGGGGATACTTCTGGGGTATCATGCTTAGGCTGAGCACCATAGTTTTAGAAAGACATTGACAAACTAGAGACTATTTAAAGGAGGTCCACCAAGCTGGTGGAGAGCCACCTTTCCGTGATATGTGAAGACTGATTGAAGACACTGGGCATGTTTAGGCAGAAGAAAAGAAGTCTGGGAAATGATGGTGTGGGATATAGCTTCACCTATTTGAAGAATTCTTATAAAGAAGTAGGATCAGGAATATTCTGCTTGACTTTAGAGGGCAAAGCCGGCAGCAACATGTAGAAGCTGCAAAAAAGATAAATGTAGGCTAGATTTCTTAATGGAATGACATCCCTGTAATGGAAATTGGCCATCTCTGGAGGTAGTAGGTCCCTATCCCTGAGGGTCTTCAAACAGTAGCATTCCCAAGGATCTGTGCTTTGCCCTTTGTTGTTTAATATGTTTATCAGTGACTTGGATGGAGACGCTGAAGGCAGGGTGATCAAATTTACACATGACACAAAGCTGGGAGGGGTAAAAAAAGTAGTGACAGTTCCTCCTCATCAGTTAAATTAAAGTGGGAATCCTTGTATAGTTCTGGGCTATGTATAAAAAGGTAAGACACCAGCCCAGCTCTGAAATTCTAGGATTCAATGGAGAGTCAGAGACAGCTTTGATCCCCAAAGGTCAGCAGCAGCAGCAGCAGCAGATGAATTTGGGATATTCAGGCCAGGTTGAAACTTGAGGGGAGACAAAAGAATAGAATCTAGGACAAACAAGAACAGGGACAAGAGAGGAGGGGATGTCAGAAAAACCTGAAAAGTAGGGTCAGGAAGGGAACTTAGAACTATCAGTGAAGGAAATGAGAGCCCACCATGTTCAATGCTAAGTTCAGCTTTCTCTGTTATGCTTGACTATAATATGGGCTACAAGGTTAATTTGAATTTTGATTTTTTTTTTTATTTTGTATGGGAGAAAATTGAGAAAGAGCGAGAGCGTGCAAGCGAGAGGGAGAGAGAGAGAGAGAGAGAGAGAGAGAGAGAGAGAGA
>NW_025359025.1:0-3142 GCF_016433145.1 Gracilinanus agilis | reverse complement strand
GGTGAAGGGGAAAGTAGGGGCATAAAGTATGTAAACAGATTAAAAATGAATATTAATAAATGTCTAATAAAAAAAGTAAATTCAAATGAATTGACATTTTTCGCTATTCTAGCCATTTTACATCACTTCTTCCCTCTAGTCACTCAGGGGGTGGAAAAAAAAAGAGTTGGTTGTATTTGGTATTAGAAACTCTCCCCTAGAGCAGTGATGGGCAAACTATAGCCCAGGGGCCAGATGTGGCCCACTGAAATGTTCTGTCCCACTCAGTGACATTATTCCTAATCTGACGAATACAATGAGTAGGATACAATGCAATGAAACGTTGAAAAAAGTTGCCTTAGAAACAGACTGACAGATGAGCATTTCCTTTCCTTTGGCCCCCTCTTTAAAAGTTTTGCCCATCACTGGCCTAGAGTAATGCATGTTCTGCCAGGTCAAAGAGAAGTTCAAAGATACTTTGCCAACTTTCAGGTTGGCAAAAGATTTTATATTTATATCATCCCCTCTTATCTTCATAATCCTAGGAGGTAGATAGCATTATTGTGCCTATTTTACAGATAAAGAAACTGAGGCAGATGAACACTAAATGTGTAAAAGCTCAGGGTTTTAAAGCTAATAAGTATTCAAGGCAAGATTCGAACTCAAGATTTACTTTCTTCAAGTTCAATCTTCTATCCACCTTGCCACCTGTGAGAGAGATTCTATTCAATCCATTCTAACAAGCAGAATGCTATTTATTCATTATCCTAGGTACCATACTATGCACTGAGGATAAGAGAAAGACAGAGATGAAATCTGTGATTTCATTGGCATGGGGCATCTTCTGGTGAAGGAGTTCCCTTTACCAAACCAAGTATTCACCTTCTCTGAAGCATAAAGACTTAGAATTGCTTAGAACACTTAAGAAATTATGTGACTTGCTCTAGGTCACACAATTAGAATAAGATTTGAACCCAGATCTTGATTTCAAAGCTGACTATCTATCATATCATTCTTCACTAGGCATAAACAAAAGAGTCTTGCCCTCAATAAGCTTACCTTCTACTGGGATGGAATCAATTTGTACAAGGACAACCCAATAAAAAAATAGAGAGAGAGTAAATGCAAGATAATTGGGAGAGGGGACAGTAGAGGAGATCAGAAGAGGAGCCATGTAAGAAAGATGTGGCATCTGAGTTGGACTTTGAACAGAGCTCAGGCTTTCGGGAGGTGGAGGGTCTCTAGGTGGCTGCACCCCAGAAAGAGCCCCTTGACAAGTTGGGATTTAATTTCTTCTCCCAGATTTCCATTTCCTGAGGGACTTTTCACAGCCTATCCCGCACCTTGCAGGCACCTAGATGTCATTACTCAGCCTGATGCCTAGAAATACAGCCTTCATTAAAAACCCAAGTGGAAAGATAAATGAATAGGGAGTAATTTCAGGAGATTAAATGGGCCAGGCTCTGGACACTTATCATAGCTCCGGCAATGTTTCATATTTGAAGCTGCGTCGAATTGCTAAGTTCAGAAATGCCAGGGCCATTCATCAGCCCATGATGCTAGAGTGATGTGAAATAATGTTGGGAGCTGATAAAATATAGGATTTTGTTTTCTCTGGATCTGCCAATCTGTTTTCTAATGGGTCCAACCCCACCATAAAGTATGAGGAAATTAGAATAACTGCTGGGATCACTGCTCCATGAATAGAGTTTTAAAAATCATAATTAGAGAAGCAAGGACATTTACAGCCTACATTGAGAGCTTTTTATGCAAAGGGCACACTCTGCTTGTCCCTTTGGCAGCATAATGGGCTAAATGAGGGTGTCCTTCAAAGAAGTCAAAGCTTCGAAGTATCTGGAACACACACAGCAGAAGAGTAACTAGGGTGAAATCACTGGAGTTTTTCCCTGGGGGTAGTGGTTGTGGTGTTGGGTGGTCGTAATGAGAGTGGTCGTAGTAGCAGTGGTGGTAGTGGTAGTGGTAGTTTTGTTAATTACTGCTTTCAGGTTTACAAGGCACATTAGGTAAGTTATATTATTTGATTGTCACAACAGCCTTGAAAGATATTATTTTCCAAATTTTTGCAGAAAGGCTGAAAAGAGTTCAGTAAATTACCTAAAGTCACATAGCTGATAAGTGTCTGAGACAGGATTAAAACTCAGGTCTTCTTGGTTTTTTTTAAACCCTTAACTTCTGTGTATTGGCTAATAGGTGGAAGATTGGTAAGGGTAGGCAATGGGGGTCAAGTGACTTGCCCAGGGTCACACAGCTGGGAAGTGTCTGAGGCCGGCTTTGAACCTAGGACCCCCGTCTCTAGGCCTGACTCTCAATCCACTGAGCTACCCAGCTGCCCCTCAGGTCTTTTTGACTCCAAGTTCAACACCCATATCTAATGCAGAAGCCTAGCTGTGCACTGAAGGCATTGGACCAATTGACCCCTTAATGTCCCTTCCAACCCTAGACCTATATGATTCTATGATCCTATGATTAGTCAGTGTGAAGTCTTTTCTCAGAGCCAGGAAGGCCTGGGTTCAAATCCTGCCTCTGACACAAGCTGGCCATCTGACCTTAGGCAAGGCATTTTCCCTCTTAGGCAACTCTCTAAGGTTATGAATTATAGATGCTAATCTTCAGTATTAAAAATAAATTCCTCATCAGAAGTTCCCTCTGTTGATGAAATCACAGGCCTGGCAGTCCTGGGTATACCATGGAAAGCTGAAATATTTGTTTTAAGTACCTTATCTTGGTAAGGTAGAGGTCAATAGCCAAAGTATGCTAGTCAGAGCAAAGCAAATACGCACACTTTTTCAGGTGCCTCAGCCTTCCTAGTGCTAGTAGAATTCCAAAAGATCCATCAGCCAAACACTGTACCCCCTCTGTGTGTTTTTAATTGATAGATGAGTCTTTTAAGCACCTACTATGTATCAAACATGTCTTCCAGTTGTCTGTTATTATTGCTTTTTATCATCATTATTATATAATATATATTATTATTGTTTCATTGGCATTTAGTTTTTAACATGATAGATATTTCCAAACATTGCCACCACTTAGTACATAATAGGTACTTAATAAATGTTTCTTAGTTGGTTAGAGATAATTCTAACACCAAGAAAACTCTCTTGTAATAAAGTAAAATAATTAAGAAAACCTCATCAAACCT
>NW_025359024.1:0-2139 GCF_016433145.1 Gracilinanus agilis | reverse complement strand
AATAGACTTGGGGTAAGTGACATCAGCAAGACAGTGTATGATAAACCCAAAGAGCCCAACTTTTGGGACAAAAATCCACTATCTGACAAAAACTGTTGGGAAATTTGGAAAACAATATGGGAGAAATTAGGTTTAGATCAGCATCTCACAGGCTACACCAAGATAAATTCAGAATGGGTGAATGACTTGAATATAAAGAGGGAAACTATAAATAAGTTAAGTGAACATAGAATAGTTTACTTGTCAGATCTCTGGGAAAGGAAAGATTTTAAAACCAAGCAAGAGTTAGAGAAAATTACAAAATGTAAAATAAATGATTTTGATTATATCAAACTAAAAAGCATTTGTACAAACAAAAACAATGTAGCCAAAATCAGAAGAGAAACTACAAATTGGGAAAAAATCTTTATAACAAAAAACTCTGACAGGGGTCTAATTATTCAAATATACAAGGAGTTAAACCAATTGTATTAAAAAAAATCAAGCCATTCCCCAGTTCATAAATGGGCAAGGGACATGAATAGGCAATTTTCAAATAAAGAAATCAAAAGTATCAATAAGCACATGAGAAAGTGTTCTAAATCTCTAATAATTAGAGAAATGCAAATCAAAACAACTCTGAGGTATCACCTCACACCTAGCAGATTGGCTAAAATGATAGAAGGGGAGAGTAATGAATGCTGGAGGGGATGTGTCAAAACTCAGACATTGATACATTGCTGGTGGAGTTGTGAATTGATCCAACCATTCTGGCTGGCAATTTGCAACTATGCTCAAAGGGCTATAAAAGACTGCCTGCCCTTTGATCCAGCCATACCATTGTTGGGTTTGTACCCCAAAGAGATCATAGATAAACAGACTTGTATGAAAATATTTATAGCCGCGTTTTTTTATATTAAACATTTGTTAATATTAATTTTTAACATGGTAACATGATTCATGCTCCTACTTTCCCCTTCACCCCCGCACTCCCCCTATCCATGGCTGATGCACATTTCCACTGGTTTTAACATGTGTCCTTGATCAAGACCTATTTCCAAATTGTTGTTAGTTGCATTGTTGTTAGTTGAATTGCATTAGTTTCGAGTCCACATCCCCAATCATGTCCACCTCAGCCCATGCATTCAAACAATTGTTTATCTTCTATGTTTCCTCTCCTGCAGTTCTTCCTCTGAATGTGGGTAGCATCTTTACCATAAATCCCTCAGAGCTGTCTTGTGTCATTTCATTGCTACTGGTACAGAGGTCCATTACATTCGATTTTACCACAGTATATCAGTCTCTGTGTACAATGTTCTCCTCGCTCTGCTCCTTTCACTCTGCATCACTTCCTGGAGGTCTCTGCAATTTGCATGGAATTCCTCCAGTTTATTATTCCTTTTAGCACAATAATATTCCATCACCCGCATATACCACAATTTGTTCAGCCATTCCCCAATTGAAGGACATCCCCTCATTTTCCAGTTTTTTGCCACTACAAAAAGCGCAGCTATAAATATTTTCGTACAAGTCTGTTTATCTATGATCTCTTTGGGGTACAAACCCAGCAATGGTATGGCTGGATCAAAAAAAGTCTTTTATAGCCCTTTGAGCATAGTTCCAAATTGCCAGCCAGAATGGTTGGATCCATTCACAACTCCAACAGCAATGCATTAATGTCCTGATTTTGCCACATCCCCTCCAACAGTCATTACTCTCCCCTTCTTTCATTTTAGCCAATCTTCTAGGTGTGAAGTGATACCTCAGAGTTGTTTTGATTTACATTTCTCTAATTATTAGAGATTTAGAACACTTTCTCATGTGCTTATTGATACTTATGATTTCTTTACCTGAAAATTGCCTATTCATGTCTCTTGCCCATTTATCAACTGGGGAATGGCTTGATTTTTTATACAATTGATTTAACTCCTTGTATATTTGAGTGATTAGACCTCTGTCAGAGTTTTTCGTTATAAAGATTTTTTCCCAATTTGTTGTTTCCCTTCTGATTTTGACTACATTGTTTTTGTTTGTACAAAAGCTTTTTAGCTTAATATAATCAAAACCATTTAATTTACATTTTGTTATTTTCTCTAACTCTTGCTTGGTTTTAAAATCTTTCCTTTCCCACGGATCTGACAGGTATACTATTTTGTGTTC
>NW_025359023.1:6630-8754 GCF_016433145.1 Gracilinanus agilis | reverse complement strand
TGGGTGCGGATTTATTGCCATTCTTGGAGAAGCTGAGCTTGTTTCAGCAGCAGGTTTCCAAGCAAAGAGAGAAATTCTGTGTAGGAAGGAAAGGGATTAAAAAGTTCCTTTCCAGGGTCAAAAATCCTCAGCAGAGGACATAGACAAATATCTGTTCAATGGATTATCTTCTTTCTTCTTTGGATGGGCCCCCAAGGGGGAAGGAGAAAAACTCAGATCAGAAAAAGGGAGATCTAAAATTTGAGACATTTTCACTTAAGATTAAATTTAAGGATGGTTGTATGCCATGATGTAATTTCATTTATTGTAATCATTGTTTGTCAGTTAATGTGAAATGTTAGCCAGATTTTACGAAGCACAGAAACTCATGGTTACAAGTTTATTTTGTAATGGTTTCCGTGAATTTGAGAATGGTTTGAAGGTTATTTATAGCCAGCTTGTCACCTAGAAGGAGTTTTATTTTTCAAAGGCAAAAAGCTGTTCTGGCTAATTTGTTTTCGTAAGATCTATAAGTACAAAATTCACTTAAGGTAAAGTTGTAGTGTATTATGGAGAACTCTTTCTAAGATTTAATTTTGGATTTTAAAAAGAGATGTTTTTTTCATGTATTGTCTAAAAATAGCAACAACTGATTATTTCATAGCATTGAGATTTTAGGAGTTCAAATTCAGTGATCTGTAAAAGTGAATTTTTACACAGGTATTTTGAATTTGGTGTTTTGACGATACAGTGTTGTACTTGATTGGGATTTATGAATTATTTGTAATAGATATGATATGAATTGAAGGGATTTACAAGTATTCAAATATAATTTGTTATGATGGTATATTGGGTGTGTATAAAATGTATGAATGTGTACGGGATAGAAAGTTAATTTTTATGCAAATTGTATATAATTAATTGGCAAAGGAAATGTTACCAGTTCTGAAATCAATTAGGACTCAGTAGTAGATTATTATATAGTTAAGAGTAGTCATCTCTCCTCTATAGTAAAAGTTAGGAGGAGCAGCCAAATGAGGTGTGAGAGATAGTTAGTGGCTATAGGTATAAGAATGCTAGTTCAGAATTTGAAAGAAATATTTAATCAGGTATGCAGAATTGTCCTAAGTTATAAAGAGGCAAGACTAGAGGTTTTATTCTGCTGTGAGCAGAGGTTTGTAAGGAAAATTGATGAATAGGAAACATTGTTAAGGGACTTTAATCAAAGTAAATTTGGAAGTTGTGAAGCTTTTAATTAATATTCAATTGGAAGTGATAATCCGAGTTTTAAAATAATTGTGCAAATGTTATAAGTATAGTAACTAAAGAGTTAAAAGGGCATGGGAAGATTTCAAGCTGTGCAGCCCTCAGAAAAAAACTGCTTGGCCTTGGATTTATTTCAAAAATAATTTAACACCTTCTTCATCCAGGAAGTACTTATATTTGTCGCACATCGATATTTAGGAACCGAAATACCAACACAGGACCTGAGTATGTACTCAAAGAACTGACAACAGATAAGCATCTTTTAATTGCATAATTCCAATATTTTAAGGATCTGTTCAAGCAAGTAAAAGTTGCCAACTGTGTCCACCGGGCGGCTTGTTTGAAGCTCTGGTATCTGAATGCAAACTTTCCATGTCCAAAATGATAAAATGTGTTGAGTAATATATAGCCGATGAGTTACCTCATACCATCCTTGAGAGTGTAACTTGAAAGACCCCCAGATGCTAGTTGATATTTGGATTCAATATTGACCTGTTTTAACATATATATTGCACACAGTAGACAAGAAGCAGGCAGGACTTTAAAAATGGCCCATGTGTGAACAATGACTGTTCACAATTTTATGACTGTTGTGTGAATTACTGCTAATATGACCTAAAATTTATAACTGATGAGCGCTATACTAAAGATGCAGTGTTTATACCCAATGGAATGTTTATTTTTATGATGGTAAAAGCAAATCAAAGAAGGCGAAGGGGTATGTTGTGTGTGAATGCAGAGGAAGGAGGGCCTTTGATCTGGGGTCCATAAAGCTTGCATATGTAGATTTGTAAAGAGTAAGGGAGAGAGGGAGATGGAGAGAGAGAGAGAGAGAGAGAGAGAGAGAGAGAGAGAGAGAGAGAGAGAGAGAGAGAGAGA
>NW_025359023.1:0-6558 GCF_016433145.1 Gracilinanus agilis | reverse complement strand
AGAGAAGAGAAGAGAAGAGAAGAGAAGAGAAGAGAAGAGAGGAGGAAAAACAGAACAGATAGATGTGCTGCTTTTATAATTGGATCCTTGACCTAGGGATATTTCTAAAATTGATGTATGTGGTTTTGGAAAATCACAAATGATCCTGGAATTTCTCTGGAAGGTGACCTTGAAGAGATTCCTGTTTGGCCTTGTCTTAGGCCTAGATCCAGGAGATGATACAGCCCTGGTTTATATTCTCTACAGAGCTACTCAATTCAGCACTCCAGTTCCTTATTGCCAAAATATATATAAATATAAGACTAACTGAGTGATCAGCCTTGTAGGGATGTGAAAGGTGTGTTCGAGGGTATGGAAAATTGTTTCTGGACTGCTGATGAGCAGAATTTCTGAGCTGTAATGGGTAAGATGTCTTTAAGGAAAAAGAAAATGTATCTCTCCAATACAGAACTCGAAGCTAAATAACAGGTTCATTGAGAGGAAGAGCAGCTCACAGTAAAGCCGGAGCCTGATCCCATCAGCACCAGAGACCCCGAGCCTTAGCAGATGGCTCTTTTTATAGGGAGAAATCTTACAGCACAGTGACAGTGACACAGAAAAAGAAAATAGATGCTCAGGTCTTCCACATGGGCGGTTCTTAATTAGCGACACAAGTGCTAACTGAGTGAGTAAATGCAAAAGGAGGTCACTTTGGGTGGTCACTGAAGTCCATTATTGTTGCTGACCTTTCCCAGAGCTTTGCATTCTTGGTGTCTTTTCCTGAGACTATTAGGAGTCGCCAGTTTGTAGAAACAAGAGGGGCCTCCTCCTGGGTGACTGCCTTGAGTTTGCACCCAAAGCTGGCTTCTGCATCTTTATCTAAGGCAGGTCTCCCCCTCCCTCCTGACCATCTTGAGCTGCACCCAAAAGGGTGTGATGGGCTTGGTAGTAGCTTATTGTTATAGGCTGAAGGTCAAAAGATGTAAACAAGACAGGAGGCCCCTCTAAACTGTCTTTTTTTAGCAAACTATTTTACTTTGATTATTAACTCAAACCTAATGAATAGGTTATTCTAATATTACTATAATCATAAAAGGGTATATAGACTAAATCTTCTCCAAGGGAAATCCTAAATGGGGCACTTCCACCATAGCCTGGCCTCATGTCTGGTTGTCACTGCTCACTTTCTGCTCAGGTCAGGACTTCTCTCACGACCCCTTTTGGCCTCCTCCCCCATCACAGCTCTTGCCTCTCATGAGGATCTCAAAGCACCTTCTAGCTTTCTCCTTGTTCAGGGTCACTAATGAGTTTCTCTGTTTGCAGGCTCCCTCTCCCAGCCTGTGCTGACTCAGCCTCCCTCTGCCTCTGCATCCCTGGGGAGCACAGTTAAACTCTCCTGCACCCTGAACAGTGGGTACAGTGGTAATACTGTTGGTTGGTATCAACAGAGCCCAGGAAAGGCCCCTCGGTACCTCATGTGGGTTTACATGATGGAGATATAAGCAGGGCTGATGGGCTCCCTGAGCGCTTCTCTGGCTCCAGCTCTGGGACTGATCGATTCCTGTCCATCAGCAACGTAGAGCCTGAGGATGAAGTCCATTACTTCTATGGGGAAGATTAGGGCAGTGGTAGGGGTTATAGGATAGATAGAGACTGATTTGGAGAGCAAGGAGGGGACCCATATGAAGGGATGGAGCTAAAGTTGTTGGAGAGCAGACCCTTAGCTATTTCCCAGAAATCAAACCATGATGGTACCCTGGGGGCCCGGTAAATAGAATTCTGGAACTGAAATATAAAAGATATAAGCTCAAGTGCTCCTGAAAACACGGAAATATTTTGTTACCCTACTAAAGTCACTGAACCCCTATTTGCCTCACTCTTCTCATCTGTCAAATGGGCATAATAACAATATCTGTAACCCAGAGTCATTGTGAGAATCACCAGACAAAATATTTGTAAAGTGTTTTGCAAACTTTAAAGGATCACATAAGTGATGATTATTATTGAGATGTTGTATTCATTGTTTTTCTTCATGATCATGAGTGTCACCTCCTCCTACAGCCATAAGTCTCTCTCATTCATCACTAGAAGGTTTTGACCAAATATGCCAACTGCTATATTTGCTTGCCTCCTGTAATGATTAAAATTAAGTCAGGATACTGACTCAGGAGTATGAAGATAAGCTGATTGATGATGTCAGGCTGGCAGGTCAGGCCAACATCAAAACCCACAAAGTGATCTGGGACTCCCAGGTTCTCTCACACACAGCATCTTCCTGAGGTTGGTCTCACAGCTTAATAAACAGATTCTGAGGGGCTCATTATTCAGCTTCTCCCTTTATCATCCCAAGACACCTTTAACTGGTGAGAGCTAATGAAGAGGAGGTCCATCAGCCTCTCCTCCCGTCCCCAGGCCCACATCATGGGAGCACACACAGGAGAGGAGCTCTTGGTCCCTTCATTGATTAACCAAATTCTGCTGAAGAGGAAGATGTTCCCCAGGGATTCCCAAGGACAAAGAAATTGCAAAAATCAACAGACTAGATGGTGTCTCTAACAAAGACTCTAGACTCAGGAATTGACAGTTATTCTCCCAAGTATTTGGATTTTGCAGAATATGAAAATCCATTCTCACAATTTCCCCCTTTCTTTCTTGAGGAAACTATGCCTCAGTTTCCCAAATGCGGTACGCCAAGGTGATGACTATACATTACATGGAAGGCTTACCCAGGATGCTGGAGTGTTGTTCAACATAATATTAAAAATGATTGTTAGATGATTGGACAGAGCAGTCTTTGAAGGGATTAAGGAGGTGCCCCTCACAGGTAGTGATTAAAGTGGTATCCTCACTTTTGGCATAAGAGTCCTACAAGCAAACAAAACAACAGAACATGAGATAGACATGAGAATGAATGATGATCCAATCTCCACGGTCCAGATTATTATGTCCAAGGACTCAAAATCCCATGATGCAACAGACTGACTTCTGGGGTCCTCTGCTATTGCTACCATCTTCTTGGGCCATCTGTAGTCATACTGGTCCTTGGATCAGCTCCTCTGGCTGATCATCTTCTCTTGTACAGGGTCACTGATCATCTCTTTCCCTAAATTCCGTTCAAATATAGATGCTAATGCAAATCGGCACAGCCACTAACAGTGTGTTTTGTCAGTAGCTGGGTCAGGTGGCGAGAGTGAACTCAAGCCTCAGGATTCTAATGTTCTTCCTATAATGGAGACCCAGCCATGGAGCTCTGCACTAGAGAATACACATTTCTTATACTTTGGACTGTTGTGTTTCTCTCTTCCTAATTCCTGCTGCTGAAAACTGTCCATAACAAGGTGACAGAAGCAAAGCTGAGACTTTCTCAAAGTGTTTCCAGCTTTGCATTAGAGCCTGCTCAGAGCCTTAGAAATGATTAGAAGCAGATCTGAGACAGACACATCTATATGGCATCATCTGCTCTTTGTAGCTTTCTTAGGAAACTTTCCCTTCCATCATTCTCTCACTTCCATTATTTATTATTACTTACTTTAAATTTCTCCAGTTGGGGATCTGAATCCTCCCTCAGGGGGTTGGGATTCTACAAGGAATCTCCTCCTCCTTCAGGAGCCTCACACAGGACCTCTCCTGGCAAACTTGTGGCTTTGGTGCCCGAGTCAGATGGTAACTGGCATGAATCCACCCAAAGGACGCTTCATCCTTTCTGTTAGAACAAGAGACTGCAATGGGGGCCATGAAAAGCTGGGCAGACGCTGCCACTCTGGGTCAGACAAGTTCTCTCCCATCAGATGTAACCAGTTTCTATCCCTGCCCAGACAGACTAGATATTGGGCTGCACAGAGTGATGCCCTTCGAGCTTCTCCTCCCCCTGGGAATGTGTTGGCTGATTTTCCTGACTCAGGGCAGGGTTTCCAGTGGAAAAAAGTAAATAGGGTAGAGGGACAGACTGGACTGGCAGCCAGGGAAGAACACAAACTGGGGACACTCCCACAGCCCACAAGGGAAAGGACTGACAGCATGACACTGAATAACCACACAGGGATGGGAGAATTGGGGAATGACAGCTTGACAGATGAAGTGATCCCCTAAGTGCCAGGGATGCCAGTGACGTTAAGGTAACGCCAATAGTAGGTCCTTGATGGCTTAGAGGGGATACAGGAAGTGTAACAAAACTGGTTTTATTGTTGGTAAATTGGAAAAGTGGGTGAAGGGTTTCTAACACTAAGGAAACAGTCCAACTGCCTAAGATGTTAGAGGTCAGCTGACTTTCCTATACTATAGACAGTTGCAGCTATCCAGGAGAGGGTTGAAGTTTGGGATTCTCACTGCACAGGTACAAGCTGCTCCCCAGGATCAAATCCTTGCACAGCCTGTAAGTCCAAAGGAAGCTCTAGGGAGGAGAGTTTATCTATCAGCCATCCTCTAGCTGCAGATCTGATCTTATCTTATCTCTACCTAAGCTGAGTTGACTGATGGTCTCTCCAAATCTTCTGTAAGTCCCAGAACTTCACAACTAGGAGGATCTCAGCAAGCTGGACCACAGATACACCCTCCTTCTCCCAGCTTTGCAAAGAAAACTCTCTCCTTTTCAAACCTTACTCTTCATTCCATCCCTGGAATGTCCATGCATTGAGTCCAAAGCTTGCTTCAAGCTGTCAGCTCTCTATCCCAACTTAATTCCATACCTACTCTATAATTTACCTATAGGCTGCTTTAGGTGTGGGTTCTTGGTCACAAGCTGTACCAACATGGCGCAGGGACTGGCAGCAGCCGGCTGCATCTTCTCTCTTCCCATTTCCTTCCTGATATCTTCATTTCCCCTTTTCTTCCCCTGGAGGATGTCTCTGGTCATGGCCTCATGAGTACTGACAGAGGTCCAAGGGATGATCACCTCCCACAAACAAGACTCTATTCCCTGAGAGCAAACTGAGGCACAGCCAGAGCATGGCAACAAGCTTCCTCTCAGCTCCTCTCCAGCCAAATCCTCAGCACTGAAGGCTCAATTGAATCACTCCTCTGGTGTCCTGTTCATCCCAAAGGAGACTGAGACATGGGGAAATACCAGTCATGGCATGAGAAGATCTGAGTTGCAAATTTAGTCTGGTGTGACCTTGGGCAAGTCACTGAAATTTACTGAGCTAGAAAAGAGAGAGACAGAGAGAGAAAGAAATATATAGAAGCAGAGAGAATGAAACAGGAAGGGAAGGACAGAGATTGGGAGGGACAGAGGGAGCTATAGCTGGGAAAAGAGACAGAGAGAGAAACAGAAAGAAAAGCTGACTTGCCCCTATTGGCACCCTGGGCTTGCTCAGAAGCCTGGGGACAAGCGAGAAGCTGTTGCAGGCCTGACAAGGAGGTTTTTGTCCCGCTTCCTCACTGAATGCATCACTGTGTACTAGGATAACCACCACCACTGCTATAATATGACTGACAGTAATAATCGGCTTCATCCTCAGGCTGGACGTTGCTGATGGACAGGAATCTATTGGCCCCAGAGCCAGAGCCAGAGAAGCGCTCAGGGAGCCCATCGGCCCCTCAGCTGCTGGTGACTCTCATGAGGTACTGGGGGGCCTTTCCGGGGGTCTGCTGGTACCAATATGAAGCATAACCACCATTACCACTCCTCAGGGATGCAGACACAGAGGGAGGCTGAGTGAGCACAGGCTGGGAGAGGGAGCCTGCAAACAGAGAAACTCATTAGTGACCCTGAACAAGGAGAAAGCTAGAAGGTGCTTTGAGATCCTCCTGAGAGGCAAGAACAAGGATTGGGGAAGAGGCATGGGGAGGTCTGGGAGTCATCCTGACGTGAGCAGAAGGTGAGCAGCAGGAGGCAAACAAGAGGCCAAGCCATGGTGAGAGAACACCAAGAGCTCAGCTCCCCAAAGAGCTCACAGCTGAGCCTGGCCACTCTCAGCTCCCTCTTATCCTCTCCTGGTTACCATGTGATGGTGGCAGCAGGGCAGGTGGGGACGGATGCAAATCTGGGCCTGGTCCAGCCTCCTCTAGACCACACCTGCATCGTCTCTCGGGGTCCCAGGTCCCAGGGGGTGGGTGGGGGCAGCCCTTCATGTAGTGGGGGTCCTTGCAGTAACTTGGCCCAGCCCAGCTGAGATGTCACCCAGCAGTGATCACAGAGCTCAGAGCAGCCACAGTCACAGCCAGCTGGGCTCATTCCCATGACACCTCCAGGCTCCCCAGGCCTAGAATCAGCTCCACAGCGTCCCCTGCTGGCTACAGGACCCACATGCAGCCCACAAGGAGGCAGACCTCAGGACCCCCCCCAGGCAGAGGAAGGTCCCTGCTGCCTCTTCTGTTCATCCCACCCAAAGGTGGAGCCTCCCTTGAGCCACAGCCTGAGGCACCCAGAGCAGCTCCTGTCCTCAGCCCCTTCCCTGGCCTGGGCTCTTGCACTCACCACACTCTGCTAGCAGACAGTAATCCATCCCCAGGTTCCATGGCTAGAAATCGTGGCCTCTCATTGGGCAAAGGTTCTCCTTCCTGGGCCATAGAACCTTCCCAGAGCCCAGCCCCTGCCCACTCCCCCATCCCATTCTGGTGGTGCTCCTGGACCTACAATAA
>NW_025359022.1:0-5242 GCF_016433145.1 Gracilinanus agilis | reverse complement strand
TTACTGAGAAGATATAGATAGGGGATAGATGTTATTTTAAAAAACAAACAAAAACATCTTCCAGCTTGGGAGCACACATGTCTTTACTATACAAAAAGTCCTTCAAGAGGATCAGATTAAACCTAAAATAGTTGTCACAAACCATTTCCAGGGGCATACTTTTCTTCTTACACAATGAGGACCTTGTGTAGGACTTTTGATAGGTAGAAATAATGAGGAAAATAAAGTGAGAGTGAGTTCAGACTTGAAACACAAAGATAACAAGACACGCATGTGGGGTCAGGGAATGCAAACAATTCATTATAGATTGATGGGGTCTATTTTGGCTTTGGAGAGACCCATACATGCATACATACCCACACATTTATGTACATATAGACTTATTGCTCTGTTCATTTGAGGATGAAAGCAATTCTATTCAGTTCAACAAATATTTCTTAAGTTCCTTCTGTGTGTAAAAAGGGGCAGCTAAGTGACAAGTGGATAAAGCATCTTCTTGAGTTCAAATTTGGTTTCAGTCACTTCCTTGCTGTATGACTCTGGGCAAGCCACTTTACTCTGTTTGCTTTAGTTTCCTAATCTATAAAATGGGTAGGAGACAGAAATACCAAACCACTCTAGAATCTTTGCCAAGAAAACTCCAAAAGGGGACACAAAGAGTCAGACATAACTGAAACAGACTAAACAACAACAAATGTGTGAGACACTATGCTAGGCACACATATAGGGTGAGGGAATGAGAATACTTCATTCTAGGCTGAGGTTCCTGGTTCTATCCCTTTTGCATTTAGAACACCAAAAAGGCCCATTTTGGTCCTGGAGAGGTAGATAAATACGTACATACACATAAACATACATACCCGCACATACATGCACAAATTTATGTAAACACATATTTCTCTGGCAATATGAGGAAAGAGATGATTTTATTCAGTTCAACAAACATGTCTCAAGTTCCCGCTATGTATGAGGCAATGTACCAGGCACAGCGGGGGAATAAAAACAAGAAACAAAATGGCCCCTGTCCTTAAAACCTAAGCAAGGGAGTATTAATATGTACTCATAAAGGGGCACCTAGGTGGCTCAGTAGATAGAGAGCCAGACCTAGAAAGGGGTGGTCTTGGGGTTTAAATCTGGCCTCAGACATTTCCACTTAACCCCATTGCTTAACCTTGATCGCTCTTCTGCCTTGGGATCCATACTGTCAATTCTTAAGACAAAAGGTAAAAACTTTTTTTTTTAAATGTACATATATATGTTATAAGGTAAAATGTAAGAATGAAGAAGATGGTCCTTAGGATTGGGTGGGTTGGCTTGAAGGGTGAGTCCTAAGCTGTTCATAATCTTCCATCTCTGAGCTTTTCTAGCATCCCCTGAAGGATTTTCCTTTAGTTGGCAGCCCTTAGGGACCAGACCTTTTAAAACCCAAGGGGACACAGCCTCACCCATGAATCCTTCCTGCATCCTTTTATAGTCTTCTTGACTTTTCTCTTATCACTTCTGTAGCATCATATTCTGTCCATCCTTCGTGCTCTTCTTTTATCAAACATGAAATCTACTCATGAATGTGTCTCTTCTCCCCGATTAGCCTCTACGTTCCTTACTGGCAGGGACTTGTAGTTAATTTTTATATTCCCCTCAGTGCTCAGGGCCATACCCAGAGTGGGCACTCAGCAAATGATTGTCAAATTGGAATTTGATTAGAGTCAATTTCTTGGATCCAGGTTTCTCGATAAGGGTCTGTGATATTGCCTTCCCTACCTGCACCCGAATAAACTCTTCAGCAGGATTTGTCTTGATAGTTCCCATTTTCTCCCACCTTGTAAGTTAATATACAGGCTCTCTGACTAGCATAGCTCATAGACTCCCACTAGCAAGACCTAGGCTGGCCACACCAAATGGGGGACTGGCTCCTGACCCAATAGAAAGAAGCTCCTTGTCCAAGATAGGGATTACTTTCCTTTTATAGGGTCTTTGAGGAGCAGCTGGATGGTTCAGTGGTTTGAGAGCCAGACCTAGAGATGGAAGGTCCTGGGTTCAAATCTGTCCACAGACAATTCCTAGCTGTGTGACCCTGGGCAAGTCACTTGAACCCCACTGCCTACACTTACCACTCTTCTGCCTTGGAGCCAATACACTGTATTGATTCCAAGATGGAAGGTAAGGGTTTAAAAATAAAATAAAATAAAGGGTCTTTGTCACTGGTTCCTAATGTTGTTGCCTGATTGCCTGGTTTCTGATCCCCATTAATACCTTTCCTCCCATACTGACTGACTGCTGATAATTGATCTCCTAATCGCTCATCTGGCTCTCACCAGTGATTGAATCTCTCATGTAGTTAGTTAGATATCCTAGTAGAAAGAAGTGAAGGCTAGACTTGGAGTTAAGAACACTTGAGTTCAATCTGTTGAAGATCTTTTCTAGTTGTATGACCCTGGATAAGTCATAATATTCCCATCTATAAAATTCTACCCTTGGATTAGAGATTCCTTCTGTTGGGATACAAAGACCTAAGACCCCAGGATTATAACTTTAGTTCTGGAAGGTATCCCCTTATTTTCAAGTTAAGTGGCTCAGTGGAGTCAGGAAGATCTGAGTTTAAATCCAGCCTCAGATACATCAGTCATAGGACCCTGTCACTTGCCTCAGTTTCCTCATCTGTTAAATGAGCTGGAGAAGGAAATGGAAAACCACTCCAGTATCTTTGCCAAGAAAATTCCAAATGGGTCACAAAGTCAGTCATGACTAAATAACAAGAACAAAATGAGGGTAATATTAAGGCTATATTATTAAAGTATTGTTAATATTGTTATAGTATAGTATATAATAATGCAATATTATAGTCATGTTAATACTATATTATATTATAATATCTTATAGAGTTGCCTTGAGAATCAAATAGATATTATATGGGAAGAGTTTTACAAATCTTAAAGCATTATATAAATGCTGGCCATTATTGTTATTGAAAACTCGATTGTCTTAGTGGTTAGAGAACCGTCCTTGGAGCTGGGGAGACCTATAGGTTCATGCCTTGCTTTTTTTTTAAGCTCTTACTTTTCAAATTAGAATCAATACTATATATTGCTTCCAAGGCAGAAGAGCAGTAAGGGCTAGGCAATGGGGGTAAGTGACTTGCCCAGGGTCACACAACTAGGAAGTATCTGAGGTCACATTTGAACCTAGGACCTCCTAGGTCTCCCATCTCTAGGCCTGGCTCTCCATCCACTGAGCTGCCCAGCTGCCTCCTCATGCCCTCCTGCTAACACACAATGGCTGGATGAACTTAGATGAGTCCCTTTCAATGCTCTAGAGAACTCTCTACAGGACTCAAAATTGCTGAGAAACTGACAACCTGCATTAGTGGGAGGAAGTCATCGTCTGGAAGTTCCTTCTATTCATGAAATCCTGGTCTAGTTGTTGAACTGGAATTTGATTCGAATAAATTTCTTGGATCCAGGTTTCTTGATAAGGGTCTGTCTTCTCTACTGGCAGGTTGTAAGATTTAAATGAATATCTAATAATGCCAAGTATTATATTTTAAAAGATTTCTTAATAATCACTTAAAGTAAAGGAAATAAAAAGAACAAAGGGAAAAACATGAGTAAAGAAGTTTTCCCAGCCACATTGGCAGGAGAGTGAAAAGGGGGCTGGGTGGGGGTCACACACAAACTTTATCTCCAAAATGTAAGGACCTAACATGAGAATGAAAGTGGGATGCTGGGAATTAGAGTTCTGGGGAGCAGATTCTAATTATAGGATATGTTGCTGCTATTATCTATCTATCTATCTATCTATCTATCTATCTATCTATCTATCTATCTATCTATCTATCTATTTGTTTGTTTATTTCTTTCTTTCTTTCTATTTTTTCCATGGTTACATGATTCCTGCCACCTCACTCTCCTCTTCCCTCTGTCCTCCTGGAGTTGATGAGCAATTTCACTGGGTTTTACATGTATTATCACTCAAAACCTGTTTCTGTATTATTCATTTTTGTGTTACTGCTATTAATTAGCATTCTATTCTCCCTGTGTTCAGTGCCTTGAAATTCTAGCCTTTGCCCAGCTTTTTGGATCAGAGCTTCCTGTCCCATCTTCTCATTCCACTCCTGCTTGAGGAGCCCACTGGACAAAGTAATACCTTGAAAGTCTGGACCAGATTGGCCAAATGTAGGAAGGTTCACAGTGGGCCTAGAGCCACCCCACGAGGGCTTCTTGCTAGTCCCACCTCAGACACACCTGCCCAAACTTTGTGCAATGAGTGTGATGAGAATTTACAGTGAACAGATGGCAGGAGAAGAAAAAAAAAGGCTTTTTTTCCCAAGGATTAAATGTTTTCCTTTTCTTGACTTTATCTCCCCAGTGAACAGTAGATCATGTGCTAACATAACTAAAAATAAGTCAATAAAAAGGCCTGAGATGGATGGGATGAGGGTCTATAGAGGGAGGTCTGAGTGGGAGGGGTTGGTGGGAAGATTTTCAGGGTTGGAGGAAGAGAGATCAGACAGGAAGGGAGGCCTCCCATCATCCATGAATTCCCTGGGCTTCTCTGTGCCCATGGCGGTCTCCTGACCCATCCACTCTATTATAAGCCTGATTTCAAAAACGAAGGGAAAAAATGGAATAGCTGACATCCTGCAAACAGGCAATGTAGGTCTTATCAGATTCACCATCTGCTTTTAATCAGCTCCCCACTTTCACTTGGATTGTGGCTTCTCTTGGGTCCTGCCATTCATGACTCCCCAGATGCTCTGACACATGGTGGTTCTTCCTGAAGGGTCTGCGAGCCTGAGGAAAGACTGTTTACTTAAGATGAGCTTATGGGCTCCTGTCCCTAGGCAAGGTCACGGACGAGCCCCAAGACTGCTGGAAAGGAATTAGGACAGAGTTTCTGGCCTCTGTCTTAAAGAACAAGAATACTCAGATGGGATTCTGGGGCTGATGGATCAAGGGGAAAAGAGAAATTTGGTGTGCATGGCTCATCTTCTTCATAGAGGGAAGGGTGGTGCTCTCCATGGTCTGATTTCAGAGGTTGTAAGAGATAAAAATAAAAATTTCTTTCCCCACACACTCAGACCTACCGTATTATTTTAATTCTTATCTTTAGAGAGTCATTCCTTTAGTTCTGGATAGCTAAATGGAGGCAGCAAGACATGAGTGTGAATTCTGCCTCAGATTTTCTAGCTGTGTGATCTTTTTCTGTTGTTAATGCTGGTTTGGGGATATTTTGAAGTAGATAA
>NW_025359021.1:0-3142 GCF_016433145.1 Gracilinanus agilis | reverse complement strand
GTGTAATATATTTTAGATATGTAAATTGATCTTAAGACCCAAATTTCATGAACCACTACACATGCCGTACTGTGGCATTTTTGTTCCTACTCAACTCTTTTGGAAGATTCATTGTTTATCTATCCAGGAATCAGTACAATAACTTCCCATCCTAGCTTTGTGTCAGGTATCTCCTTTGAGAGTGGTTTATACCCTAGCTCAGTGATGGGCAAACTACTGCCCACAGGCCAGATGTGGTCCCCTGAAATGTTCTATCTGGCCCTGCAAAATTATTCCTACTCTAATGAATACAATGAGTAGGATACAATACATCACTTTGAAAAGAGTTGCCTTAGAAACAGACTGACAGACGAGCATTTCCTTTCCTTTGGCCCCCTCTTTAAAAAGTTTGCCCATCACTGGCCTAGCTTATCTATTTTTAGTACCTCTCTTAGAATGATTAGTGGTTCACTAAACCTCTGTGGATTTTGGTCCTTACTCAGGGACTACTGTCTCTAACAATTAAAAATTTTAAACAATCAAGAATCAAGGAAACATATGGTCAGAAACTATGCCATGTGAGGATGACTTAAAAAGGATTGAATATGTTGAATTTGGAGAAGATGAAACCTGGGGTGGATATGATAACTGTCTTCAAGTATGTGAAAGGCTGCCACATAGTAGGATTAAACTTATTTAATTTGGCTCCTGAGGATAGAACGTTGAGTAGGAGATGCAGAGAAGAATGTAGTTCAGTGCTGGGGAATGGGGGTGGAAATTAATCATCTCAAAGTAGGTTGGTCTGATTTGAAAGATAGGGGCTTCCACATTTCTGGAGGTACTCAAGGGGAGAAGTCTAAATAACTATTTTGTTGGGGATAATGGAGATCAAATTATTTTTTATATAATATTTTATTTCCCTCCATTTTGTGTGAAAACAATTTTAATGCTTTTTAAAAAAAAGTTTTGCTTTCCAAATTTTCTCCCTTCTTCTGGCCCTCCCTCCACCCTCCCTCCCTACCTTTCCCTTCCCTGAGATGGCAAGTAATTAGCTAAAGATATGTATATATATATATATAGATAGATAGATAGATAGATAGATAGATAGATAGATAGATAGATAGATAGATAGAGAAATAGATATATAAAGATGTATAATCATGCAAATTGTTATATAGGTGCAGGTAAGAAGATATTAATCTTTAGATCCCTTCCAAACAAAATTCTCTGAAATGTTTGTAAAATTTTAAAATATTTTCCAAATTTAAAATACATGACATAAATTTAAATTGTACATATATGATATAAGCAGTACTTCTTTGTTATCATTGTTCAATTGTTTTTAGTCATGTCTCACTCCATGATCCCATTTGGGCTTTGCTTGGCAAAGATATTGGAGTGGCTTGCTATTTCCTTCTCCTGCTCACTTTACACATGAGGAACTGAGGCAACCAGGGTTAAGCAATTTATCCAAAATCACATAAGCTAGGAGTTGTCCAGATTTGAACTCATTAAGATGAGCCTTCTCAAGCTCAATGCTCTATCCACTGCACCACCTAGATGCTCTCATTGATATTTATGAACATCTATATAATGATTTTATAGGATTCCTTACATAAAAAAAATACTTGGCATAAATAAATCAAACAAATGCATTCTTATTTAAAGATCTATTATAACTTACCTAATTATTATCTTACGTCCACTATGATAAATAATTTTATATTAAATTTTTGTTTTCCATTCCTCCTATATCTTTGTTATCCTTTACTTAATATGTGAGACAAATGTTCTTGCTTAATTTAGGAGAGAAGAAAGCAATCCTTTTTCAAGATATAAAAATTTCATTGAACAAATTTTTTCAGTTCATTTCCTTTGAGATTGTATTAGATATATTTTCATTCCCTTTATAATTAATAAAGTTTTATTCTATGTGAATATATATTTGTGTATACTTTATGTCTACTTAAATATATTTATATACTTTATAATATATAATCATATAAATTTCCTTTATAAGCTTTACTTTAGAATTAATATATTTTCTGAATAGCTTTATAGAAGACTTTATAAGTTCTTATTACTATTTAGTTATAAAATGAAATCAGTATTAGAAGCTTATTTTATAATCACATATAAATAAAAATGTTAATAATATGGAAGCAAAAATACATCAACATACCTATGTTCCATTTTAAGAGCATATAATTTTTAAAAACCACATATTAAAATATTTTAATATCATTTATATTTTCTCAATATATCACTCTCCTAGAGAACCATCACTTATAAGAACCAATTAAAAAAAGATTTTAAAAAATAGTTCATCAAAGCTAACCAACATATTAGAAAAAGTGTTCCATCTCTGCAAAGAAGGGAAAGAGTTCCCTTTTCATATATCTTCTCTAGAGCCAAATTAAATCATACCACATTCAGCTTCTATTATTCTGTCATGGTTCTTTTCATTTACATTTCTGTAGTTATTATGCACATTGTTTAACTGGTTCTGATTACTTCACTTTGTATCAGTTGATTTAAGTCCTTCCATGCTTCTCTGTATATATCATATTAATAATTTCTTAGGCACTGATATTATTCTATTTACTAGAATACTCATTTGCCACAGCTTTTTTTTTTGTCATCTATCTATTAACAAGCATACTTTGCTGCCACTCTTTGACTACCCAAAAAAATGAGGCTAGAAATATTTTGGTGTAAATAGGACCCTCCTTTTTATCATTGACCTTTTTGGAATGCATGCCTAGCAGTGTGTTGTCTGAGATTGAACATCTTCATCACTTTCATAGTATAACTCTAAAATGAGAAGCATAATATTTTAAAATGTTTTTGTCAAGCAGGATAATAGTATTTGTTTTTCAACTTAAGAAGTTAGATAATGAAAATAAAGAAAGGGGACAGAATCCAAATACAGATTGAAACATATCATTTTCATTTCCTCCATGAATTTTTCTCTAAGTAAGCAAATGTGCATCTTGTTTCACAACATGATGAACAGAGGAATATGTATCTTATAATGATATATGTACAACTAAGATATGTACAACCTATATCATATTACTTGCCTTCTTGGGGAGGGGCAGAGATGGGATGGAGGGTGAAAAAAAGAATGAGACATAGATTTTTGGACATTAACAATGGAAAA
>NW_025359020.1:0-6075 GCF_016433145.1 Gracilinanus agilis | reverse complement strand
GAAAATATTTATAGGTGCGCTTTTTGTGGTGGCAACAAATTGGAAAAGGAGGGTATGTCCTTCAATTGGGGAATGGCTGAACAAACTGTGGTATATACGGGTGATGGAATACTATTGTGCTAAAAGGAATAATAAACTGGAGGAGTTCCAGGCGAACTGGAGAGACCTCCAGGAACAGATGCAGAGCGAAAGGAGCAGAGCCAGAAGAACATTGTACACAGAGACTGATATTTATTATTATTATTATTATTATTCCTGTTGACTCCTTAGGAGCATAGGGCCGCAACCATCTCACAGCAAGGGACTCTGTTCTGGGCAACTTCCCCCAGCTGGGCCCATGTCATTCCAACCGTTTTTGTTTCATTTTCAGCAGATCTTCGCCAGGTCTGTTTTGGTCTTCCAACTTTCCTCCTCCCTGAAGGGTTCCAGCTCAATGCTTGTCTGGCTATGTTGTCTTCGGTTTTCGTAGCGTATGTCCTATCCATCTCCACTTACGTTTCTTTATGTACTGACTAATGGGGTACTGGATTGTTCTTTCCCAGAGACTAGCACTGGAGATCTTTTCAGGCCATCTGATGTTCAAGATGTGACGTAGACATCTGTTAACAAAGACCTGGAGATTGTTGGTGTTAGCGCTCGTCACTCTCCAGCTTTCTGATCCATATAGGAGGACGGCCTTTACGTTGGTATTGAAGATTCAGGGCTTAGTGAGGAGGGATAGTGCTTTGGAGATCCAGACAGACTGCAGGGTGTTAAATGCCTGTCTGGCTTTGTTGATTTGGTTTCTGATGTCCTCATCTGCTCCACAGTCCTTACTGACTATGCTACCCAAATAGGTGAAGTGGTCCATCTCCTTGATGTTTTCTCCCTGTAGTTGGATTGGCAGGTCCTGTCTGCTGTTGACTGTGATCACCTCGGTCTTCCTCTTATTGATCTTCAGACCTGTCTTCTCCGCTTCTTCAGAGAGTTGTGCAAGTTTGGCTTGCGCATCCTGCTGCTTGTGAGAAAGGAGACAGATGTCATCTGCGAAGTCAAGGTCCTCAAGCTGTTTGGTGTGAGTCCATTGAATGCCTGTATTGTTGTCCTTGGTAATTCTTCTCATGGTCCAATCTATGGCCATCAAGAAGATAAGGGACGAAAGCATGCAGCCTTGCTTCACTCCGGTTTTCACTGTGAAGGGAGCCGTCAGTTTCCCATTATGGATGACCTGGCAGGTAAAGTCTTCGTATGACTGCTGGATGATGTTGATGAGCTTCGGGGGAATCCTGTAATGCTGCATCAATCTCCAGATGATGCTCCTGTCCACGCTGTCAAATGCCTTCTCGAAATCCACGAAAGTCATGTAGAGGGGGGACTGCCACTCGATGGACTGTTCGATGATGATTCTTAGGGAGACTGATATACTATGGTAAAATTGAATGTAATGGACCTCTGTACCAGCAGCAATACAATGACCCAGGACAATTCAGAGGGATTTATGGTAAAGAATGCTGCCCACATTCAGAGGAAGGACTGCAGGAGAGGAAACATATAAGAAAAACAACTGCTTGAACGCATGGGTCGGGGTGGACATGATTGAGGATGTGGATTCGAAACTACCACACTACCAACAATTTGGAAATAGGTCTTGATCAAGGACACATGACAAAACTAGTGGAAATGTGCATCGGCCATGGGTGGGGGGAGTGCAGGGGGCGAAGGGGAGAGGAGGAGCATGAATCATGTAACCATGTTAAAAATGAATATTAATAAATGTTTTTTAAAAAAAGAAATGCTAGCTTTAGCAATAAAGAAAGAAATTGAAGAAATTAAAGTAGGCAATGAGGAAACTAAACTGTAACTCTTTGCAGATAAGATAATATTAAAGAGAATCCTAGAGAATCAACTAAAAAACTAGGTGAAATAATTAAAACTTAAGCAAAGTTGCAAGATACAAAATAGATCCACACAAAACATCAGCATTTCTATATATTCCCAACAAAGTCCAACAGCAAGAGTTAGAAAGAGAAATTCCATTTAAAAATCACTCCACGCAATATAAATACCTGGGAATCTACTTGTTAAGGCAAACACAGGAATTATAAAAACACAATTACTGAACAATTTTCACACAAATAAAAGTCAGTTCTAAACAAGTGGAAAAATTTAATTGCTCATGGGTAAGCTGAACTAATATTATAAAAATAATAATTCTATCTAAATTTATTCAGTGCCATACCAAACTACCAAATAATTTTTAATAAAATTAATAAAAATAATAATGAAATTCATCTGGAAGAACAAAAGTTCAAGAATATTAAGGAAACTAATAAAAAACGTGAAGGAAGTTGGCCTAGCAGCACCAGATCTCAAATTGTACTATAATTCAGTAATCATCAAAATAATCTAGTACTAAGAAATAGAATGGTAGATCAATGGAGTAGATTAGATACACAATATATAGGGATAATGATTTTAGTAATCTAGTGTTTGGCAAACCCAAAGATCCTAGGTTTTGGAATAAGAATTCACTTTTTTATTTATTCATTTTTGCTGAAAGTGAACCAATATTTTATTTCATATGTAAATTATTCCTGCTCCCATACAATGAAATCCATTGCAAATGACTCTTATCTTTCCCTAACATACAGAAATGTATGTCCTGTTTCTGTGTCTTTGAATTAGTCTTCTCCCCTGCCTGGGGATAAGACAGCTAGGGGGCTCAAAGGATAGAGTGCTGTTCTTGGAATCAGGAAGATTGGTATTTGTGAGTTCAAATTTGGCCCCTGAAACTTATTACCCTAGGTAAGTCACTTAATCCTGTTTGCCTCAGTTTTCTCATCTATATAGAAAATATATTATATAATGAGCTGGAGAAGGCAATGGCAAACATTTATTATCTCTGCCAAGAAACCCCAAATAGGGTTACAAAGAATTGTTCACAATTGAAAAGACTTAACTACAAGTTGCCGGAAAGCACTCTTTTTTCCATATCTGTTTCATAGAATCTCTCTTTATTTTTCTTTAGAATATTTTTCCATGGTAACATGATTCATGATTTTTACCCCTCCCTTCCCTCCTCCCTCCCAGAGCTGATAAGCAGTTCCACTGGGTTATATATGTATCATTGTTCAAAACCTATTTCCATGTTATTCATATTTGCAGTTAGTGTGATCTTTTTAACATCAAAACCCTAATCATATCCCTATTGAACTATGTGATCAAGCATATGTTTTTCTTCTACATTTCTAAGAACTATTTTAACAAAAACGGCTGGAAAAATTAGGGAAAAGTATGGCAGAATCTAGGTATAGACCAATATCTCACACCCTATACCAAGATACAGTGTCAAAATGGATATATAAATTAGATATAAAGAGTGATACCATAACTAAATTAGGGGAACAAAGAATAGTTTACCTGGCAGATCTTTTGAGAAGGGAAAAATTTATGACCAAAAAGAAAGAGTATTATAAGATATAAAATGAATAATTTTAGTATATTAAATTAAAAAGCTTTTGTACAAACAAAACTAGTCTAACCAAGATTAGAAGGGAAACTATCAAATTCATAAGAATACAAGTCATTCCCAAACTGACAAAAGGTTAAAGGGTAAGATGAACAAGCAATTTTCAGATGAAAAAAATCAAAGCCATCAATAATCTTATGAAAAAATGTTCTAAATCACTCTTGATTAGAGAATGCAAATTAAAACACCTGCAATACACCTTATACCCATCAGATTGGCCAATATGACAGTAAAGGAATGCAATAAATGTTGGAGGGAATGTGGCAAAATTGGAACACTAATGCATTGTTGGTAGAGTTGTAAAATGAATCAACCATTCTGAAGCGATATTTGGAGCTATGCCCAAAGGGCTATAAAACTGTGCATACCCTCTGATCTGATAATTCCACTACTGAGCCTGTATCTCAAAAAGTTATTTAAAAAAAAGGGAAAGGACGTACTTGTACAAAAATATTTATAGTAGCTCTTTTTGTAGTAGCAAAGAATTGGAAATTGAGAAAATGTCCTTCAATTGGGGAATGGTCTAACAAATTGTGGCATATATCGGTGATGGAATACTATTATGCTTTAAGAAATGATAAAGAGGTTGCTGGGTGGCTCAGTGGATTGAGAGCCAAGCTTACAGATGGGCAGTCCTAGGTTTGAATCTGGCCTCAGACACTTCCTAGCTATATGACCCTGGGCAAGTCACTCAACCCCCATTGCCTAGCCCTTACCACTCCTCTGCCTTGGAACCAATACACAGTATTGATCTTAAGACAGAAGGTAGGGGTTTAAAAAAAAAAAAAAAGAAATGATAAGCAAGATGATTCAGAAAAAGTTGGAAAGATCTGCAGGAACTGATGCAGAGGGAAATAAGCAGAACTGGGAGAACATTGTACACGATAGCAGCAATATTAGACAATGATTATCTGTGAAAACTTGGCTACTCTCAGCAATGCAATGATCTGGGACAATCCTGAAAGACTTATGGCAGGGAATGTTATCCACCTCTAGAGAAAGAAATGTTGAAGTCTTTCACATCAGTGTATTTATGTTTTTATTTGGGAGTTCTGGTTATGTATGTGTGTTGCTCTTACAATAATGACAATATGGAAGTATTTTGCATGACAATAAAAGCCCTAAAATACATGGGCAGGAAAGGAACATATTTAAAATCAAGGGGTAGCTCCACTGTTTGCAATGGAGAAACAGGAATTTCTGAGTTGCTAGCTATAGCAGTAAGAACAAAATTATAACCAACAGCAAAAAGACATAAAATCTTTTATCTGCAAATGACATAATAGTATACTTGGAAAATCAGCAAAGAATCTTATTTAAATGATTAATAACAAGATAGTAGGGGCTCAGTAGTTTGAGAGCCAGTCCCAGAGACAGGAAGTCCTGGGTTCAAATTTTAATTCAGACACTTCCAAGCTGTGTGACCCTGGGCAAGTCACTTAATCCCCATTACCTAACCCTTGTTCTTCTGCCTTGGAACCAATACAATATTGAATCTAAGTCAGAAGGTAAGGATTTAAAAAATATGGTAGCTGAATGAAAAACAGAGCCACAAAAATCACAAGAGAGATTGATGCTAGTATAGTAAAAATGAAATGGTTATCTAAATTCTTTTAGAATTTTAATGTAGTCAAACACCAAAAGGATACTTCAGAGAACTCATCAATGAACAAAAGGTTTCAGTTCTCAAAGGAAACAATGAGAAAATTATAAAGTAAAAAGCAAAAAAATAACAGTAACCCTATGATATACCCAAGAGTATGAATTTTTGAATTATTTCTTTTTTGACAAGTGGCAAAAAAACCAAGCAATTTGGTAGAAATTGGGAATAGATGAACATCTTACAGTGTAACACGGTATGATTAATATGAATATTCAATCTAAATATAAAAGGTCACAACCTAAAATTTAGAAGAGAACAAGATTAGGTTCCTTACAACTATGTAAAATTTAAAAAGCAAAAGGCACCAAAAAATCAATCCCCAGAGTTTCTGGGTTAAGATGGCGGCAGAGTAAGAAGCAGCTCTTAACCTCTCCTGACCGAAACACACAAAACTCCTCAAGGGGACATAAAAACAAGTCCAGACGAACGGAGGAACCCCACAACAGGGCACAGCGTGGAAGGTACGTGGAATCAAGACATTTCCAGGCTATAAAGGGCTCTCACTAAATCACGGGCTGAGCAACCGCCCCACCCCCACCCCCTCCACACACAAGATCTAGAGTTCCGAAGCCAGCTAAAAAGAAATAGAGCAAGTTTGGGGCACCCATCCAGTCATTGGCAGCTCCGGGGCCTGTTCCTGAGAGCAGCAAGACTTAGGACCCCATTAAGCCAAAGAAAGCAGGCGAAATCTGAGCGCGGGAGCAGGACACAGGGCGCACAACGCAGGCTGAGCAGAACGCAGGCACTGCGGAGGCGTGGGTGGAGGCAGACACAGCCAGGAACTAAAGCCTAAGTGGGGAACCAGTGTGGACGGGTATACGACTGTGGAAGCAGCGCCCTGAGACTTGTAAAGAAACCTCCAGCAGAGGACAGACACTGAGCGCGAGGATAAATCTGAGAAGCT
>NW_025359019.1:0-3442 GCF_016433145.1 Gracilinanus agilis | reverse complement strand
TGGACCAGACTTATGGATATTTTCTAATATTTCACATGATTGATTTCTGAATTCTTAAATTGAATGAGGCTTAAATTGTGTGGAATTTAAAAATCAAGCCTTTACTATTATCTGCAGTCTGAAAGGTAGCAGACAAGTATTTTTCCATGAAACAAAAATTAATTTTTTGTTCCCTTTTCCTTTATTTTTAATTGAAATTTTTATTTAATTAATTAATTTAGAATATTTTTCCATGGTTACGTGATTCATGTTCTTTCCTTCCCCTCCAACCTACCCACCCCGCCAGCCGAAGCGCAATTCCACTGGGTTTTACATGTATCATTGATCAAGATTTATTTCCATATTATTGATAATTGCACTAGGGTGATCATTTAGATTCTACCTCCTCAATCATATCCCCATCAACCCATGTTAGCAGACAAATTCTAAAGGTCCTTTGTAATGTTAAAGACTGACCCTTGCATTTGTATAACCTGGTGCCAGTGTGCCAGAAAAGAGAAGGTTTCAGGTGAGCTTCTTTCCTGGGCAGCTGGTGGTATTATTGTGTTGCCATCTATTCCTTTTGGTTGTCAGTACTATGTTATAACTTCTGATGTGCCACCTGTTTGATTGACATCCTGCAACCCCCTGGCTACAATCCTCAATAAAATCAGTTCAGCTCACTCACTTCCTCTCCCTGAACTGCTGAGGAGGAACTGACAGGCTGACATGATGCTGAGGATCTCTTTGCCTCTTTATGTGTTTCTTATATGTATGTCCTTTCTCCCTTAATATATAACCCTTCCACCCATATTCTCCCAGCTCTTGGCTTCCCTTCAAGGTACTTAGACCCATGCAAGAAGATTGTGCAGTGGTTGGACTGCTTCATTCTTTTTTTTTTTTTAATATTTTATTTTTTTAGAAAAATTTTCCATGGTTACACAATTCTTGTTTTTACTTTCCCCTTCACCCCCCTTCATACCCCCATATCAAATGAACATTTCCACTGGTTTTAACATGTGTGATCAATTAAGACTTATTTACATATTATTGATAGTTGCATTTGTGTGGTCCTTTAGTGTTACATCCCCAACCATGACTACATCAAACCATGTGTTCAAGCAGTTGTTTTTCTTCTGTGTTTCCTCTCCTACAGTTCTTCCTCTGAATGTGGATAGTGTTCTTTTCTATAAATCCCTCAGAATTGTCCTGGGTCATTGCATTGCTGCTAGCACAGAAGTCCATTACATTCTATTTTACCACAGTGTATCAGTCTCTGTGTACAATGTTCTCCTGGTTCTGCTCCTTTAACTCTGCATCAATTCCTAGAGGTCTTTCCAGTTCATATGGAATTCCTCCAGTTTATTTCTTTGAGTACAAAAGTATTCCATCACTAGCATATACCACAATTTGTTCAGCCATTCCCCAATTGAAGGGCATACTCTCATTTTCCAGTTTTTTGCCACCACAAAAAGCGTAGCTATAAATATTTTCATACAAGTCTGTTTATCTATGATCTCTTTGAGGTACAAACCCAGCAAAGCTATGGCTGGATCAAAGGGCAGGCAGTCTTTTAGAGCTTTTTGGGCATAGTTCCAAATTGCCAGCCAGAATGGTTGGATCAGTTCACAAATCCACCAGCAATGCATTAATGTTCCAATTTTTCCACATCCCCTCCAACATTCATTACTCTCCCCTTCTATCATTTTAGCCAATCTGCTAGGTGTAAGATGGTACCTCAGAGTTGTTTTGATTTGCATTTCTCTAATTATTAGAGATTTAGAACACTTTCTCATGTGCTTATTGATACTTTTGATTTCTTTATCTGAAAATTGCATATTCATGTCCTTTGCCCATTTATCAATTGGGGAATAGCTTGATTTTTTATACAATTGATTTAGCTCCTTGTATATTTGAGTAATTAGACCTCTGTCAGAATTTTTTGTTATGGGGCAGCTGGGTAGCTCAGTGGATTGAGAGCCAGGCCTAGAGATGGGAGGTCCTAGGTTCAAATCTGGCCTCAGACACTTCCTAGCTATGTGACCCTGGGCAAGTAACTTGACTCCCACTGCCCACCCTTACCACTCTTCCACCAAGGAGCCAATACACAGAAGTTAAGGGTTTTAAAAAAAAAAGAATTTTTTGTTATAAATATTTTTTCCCAGTTTGTTTTTTCCCTTCTGATTTTGGTTGCATTGTTTTTGTTTGTATAAAAACTTTTTAATTTAATTTAATCAAAATTATTTATTTTACATTTTGTAGTTTTTTTTTAACTCTTGCTTGGTTTTAAAATTTTCCCTTTCTCATAGATCTGACAGGTATACTATTTTATGTTCACCTAATTTTCTTATAGTTTCCTTCTTTATATTTAAGCCATTCATACATTCTGAATTTATCTTAGTGTAGGTGTGAGATGTTGCTCTAAACCTAATCTCTCTCATACTGTTTTCCAATTTTCCCAAAAGTTTGTCAAATAGTGGATTTTTGTCCCAAAAGTTGGGCTCTTTGGGTTTATCATAGATAGTCTTGCTGACATCACTTACCCCAAGTCTATTCCACTGATCCTCCCTTCTGTCTCTTAGCCAGTACCATATTGTTTTGATGACCACTGCTTTATAGTATAGCGGACTGCTTCATTCTTAGGTAATTCTTTGATGGTTTGTTCAATTTCTTTTTCTGTGACTGAGTTATTTAAGTGTACTATTTCCTCTGTTGTTATTTTGGCAATTGATATTTTTGTATATATTAACTATTTTACTTAAATTGTCAGATTTATTGAAATATAGTTAGGCAAAATAATACCAAATAATTATTTAAATTTCTTCTTCATTGGTTGTGTTCTTTCTTACATTTTACATTTTTTGATGCTGATAACTTCGTTTTCTTCTTTCTTTTTTAATCAAATCAACCAATGGGCTATGCATTTTATTCATATTTCATAAAACCAACTCTTTGCCTTATTTATTAGTTCAATGGTCTTCTTACATTCACTTTTATTTATCTCTCCTTTGACTTTCAGGATTTCTAATTTGGTGTTTAATATGTGATTTTTCATTTGTTTTTTTTTCTAGTTTTTTTTAATTGCATGACCAATTTATTGACCTGCTCTTTTTCTATTGATATAAGAATCTAGAGATATAAATTTCTTCTACTTACAACTCTTGCTGAATCTCATAAATTTTACATGTTGTCTCTTCTCTGCCATTATTTTTAATTAAATTATTTTTTTCTAGGATTTGTCCTTGACCTATTAATTCTTTAGGATAAAATTATATCATTATCAGTTGATTTTTAGTATTTTTTTTTAGCTGTCCTTTTTTGAATATAATTTTTGTAGTGTTATGGTCTGAAAAGAATGTACTTAATATTTTTGCTTCTCTACATTTGGTTGTGAGGTTTTTATACCTTATCATATGGTCAGTTTTTATGAAGGTGCCATGTACTGCTAAGAAATATATATATA
>NW_025359018.1:0-1573 GCF_016433145.1 Gracilinanus agilis | reverse complement strand
CTCCACTCTTTATGAATATAAATATAAATAAATATAAGTATAGATAACAAAAACTAGATTAAAAAAAATAAACATCCATCTTATCCCTCTTACCCCAAATAGGATATGAACTTTGTGCTTTTTGATTGTTAGAATGTTTTATTAGTTAATCTGTCACATCTTGGTGGCTAATCACAGAAAGAAGTACTTCTTTTTAGGAACCAGCATTGGCAGAGTAAGATGAAAGGGAGTCCAGAAGAGGAGGGGGCAGATTGGGAAAGTCAGTCAGAAAAGTTTAGAACTGCAAAGAAAGTAAAAGATCACCACCCAACCCAGAACTTCTTTTTCAAAGGCATTCCATGGTAAACCATGTTTCACAAATATTTTAAATTTGCTACTAAAACTCTTGTTTTCATGCTCATACTTTTTAATACTTCTTAGACAGCTAGGCAGCATAGAAGAGAGAACTCCAGGTCTGGAGTCTGGAGGACCTGGGTTCAACTCTGGATTCTGACATCTCCTAGCTGCGTATCCCTGGGCAAGTCATTTAACCTTATTTGACTAGCTCTTGCCTTTCTTTCTTAGAGTTGTCATTTTTTTTTAAAAGACTACTCAGACAACAACTTCTCATGATTTTGTACACAGATGAAAATTTATTTCAACTATCATTCTCTCCATAAAAATTCTCTATAGGGAAAACAGTATTTCCATCTATTTTCTTTGATGAATTACTGCCAGTACTATCAGGTATTTGATCTCTGCTCAGAATTAGTGGAGGCCCAATAGTCAAAATTGTCTCACAGAGCTATTTTTGTCCCTTTTTACATTAAAGAACAAAGCCTGGCTAAATTATACTTTGATGTATCATTGATACTAATTCGCATAAATGGTGCATCATTGTCAGTATGTCAAGAAAGAACTCAAAGCCAATCCATAACTTATTAGACAAGTCTTATGAGAATTTCCTGAGATATAGAAAAATTAAAAGTGACTTGTCTCTGGTCACTATGCCAGTAAATGTATGAGGCATTATGTGAACCCAGGTATTTCTGATTTGGGGTGAGGACTCTAGCCACTATATCAGATTGTCTAGATAAGCATTTTATCAGGAAAGAAAAGATGGTATAATGTTAATTTAGCATTAATTTGATTATAACCTTATGAGTACCTAGTACCTAACACAGAACTTGGCATATATAGTAAGTGCTTAAAAATTGAATTTCTTGAATTTGGCCCATACCATCTTGTACATAAATCATAATCATAAATCAAAATCATAATTTTTTTCTTAGTACTAATAAATATTTTATATATATTTTCAGGCCTAGAGTCAAGAAGACTTGAGTTCTAATCTAGTCTCAGGCACTGACTAGTTGTGTGGTCCCTGGGTAAGTCATTTAATTTCCTCCACTATGAAATAGGGATAATAATAACACCTACCTGCCAGACTTGTTGTGAAGATCAAATGAAATCATACTGTAAAATGTTTAGAACTGTGCCTGGCACAATGTAGGCACTTAATAATCCATTCCTCCCTTGCTCCCTTGCTCCCCTCTCCCTCCCTCCCTCCCTCTCTTCCTTCCTTCCTTCCTTC
>NW_025359017.1:0-1552 GCF_016433145.1 Gracilinanus agilis | reverse complement strand
CCCAATTCCAATCTGGATGATGAAGACAATGGCCAATAATAAGTCACAAAGTTTCATTTTCTTAATATCTTTGAGAGAACAATAGTAGTCAAATCCAGAAGAGCCTTAGGAAAAATGAGAGATTTATTGAATTCTTTCAAGGTGTGATAGAATGGGTCTCTACTCTAAGAACATAAGGAGTAACCTGTATAAGATCACATTCAGATATCATAGATTTGATGTTAACATTGAACCTTGTTTAGTTTTCGTGTATATCCCATTGATTATTGGAGATAGAAACAGAATTAAACATTACTATGGGTAAATTAAGAAGTCTAGTTTCTCTTTTCTTTAGGAAGCTTTTAATTTGAATATTAAAATTTTCAGCTAGGTAAAGGAATTCACACCTTCGATATCATAGAATTTTGGAGAGGAACATTTTTATAAAGGGCTTTTAAAATATCATTGCTCTTTTTTTAAAAAATGAGAACTTAAAATTTGATGTTATGAAGAATTGAATGGGTGATTTTTAAGTCATTTTTCAGTCATATCTTATTCTTTGCCACCTCATATGGGTTTTGTAGCAAAGATACTATAGCGATTAGTCATTTTCTTCTGTAGCTCCTTTTACACATGAGGAATCTAAGGCAAATAAGATTAAATGACTTCTTCAGGTAGGCTCTCACAAGTATTAAATGTCTAAACTCAGATTAGAACTCAGGAAAAGGAATCATCCTGACTCCAGGGCCAATTTTTTGACCATTGTTCCACTTATAGTGCTGTAGTGTTAAAGTCCCTTCTTGAGTCTATGACTTCATATTCCTTTTCAGATGTTGAGCACATTATTGGTCTTTTGGTATCATCTATTGATAGATGGTCTTAAAGTTAGAAAACAACTGAAACACTGGATCCAATACTTACCAGCTATATGACAGTTGTCAAGGCGATTAAATTCATTCAGCCACAGTTTTCTCCCCTGGCTTGTGGAACTATAGATGGGAAGATATGTTTAAGACCATGAAGAAAAATGAATACAATGAAATAAATTTCATCCAAAATATAAAATTATCATTAAAAAGTAAAGAATTTCCAAATAGACCCAATTGCATTAACAGCCTTTCTCTCTCTTTTTTTAAATTTGACACCCTTACCTTCCATCTTAGAGTCAATACTGTATATTGCCTCCAAGGCAGAAGAGTGGTAAGGGTAGGCAATGGGTCTCAAATGCCCAGGGTCACACACCTGGGAGGTGTCTGAGGCTAGATTTGAACCTAGGAGCTCCCATCTCTAGGTCTGGCTCTCAATCCACTGAGCTACCCAGCTGTCCCCAATAGTCTCTTTTTAAAAAAAACTCTTATCTTCCATCTTAGAATCAATACTATGTATTGGTTCCAAGGCAGAAGAGTGGTAAGGGTATTAAGTGACTTGCACAAGGTCACACAGCTAGGAACTATTAGAGGCCAAATTTGAACCTAGGACCTCCTGTCTCTCGGTCTGGCTCTCAATACACTGAGATGCCAAGCAGCCCCTCCTAGTCTCTTAATATTAATGAAACTCTAGAAAAACATATTTC
>NW_025359016.1:0-1117 GCF_016433145.1 Gracilinanus agilis | reverse complement strand
ACATATATATATATACATATATATACATATTTATATATGTATATATATGTATATATATTTACACATACACACAGGACCTTTATTTGAAAGAGGGTAGGGAGGCATGTGCTATCTTCTAACCTGCAATTTCATTGGCTTAAGGAATTCCCAAAGAGGAAGCTCTCAGTACAAATTCAGGTCAGCATCTGCTCTGCAATTTAAACTCTTAGAGTTGCCTGAGGGTTCTGAGAAAAAAAAATAAAAAGGAAAGCTTTGTCTAGAGTCACACTTCCAGTATATCAGGTGTTCCTAATTCTAAGACTGACTCTGACCAGTACAGGACCTTTCAAAGTCTTCTACATCACAGTTGGCACAGTAGATAGAATCCTAGGCCTGGGATCAGGAAGACTGGGGTTCAAATCTGAACTCAGATGCTTACTGTGTGACTCTGAGAAAGTCAATTAATTTCTATATGCCTTAGTGTTTTCAACTGTAAAAAGAGTCTAATTATCAAGATTATCATGAGAGTCAAATTATAAAATATGTTTTTTTTTCTTAAGAAAGTACTTAGCAGAGTGCCTAGCACATAGTAGGCACTATATAAATGCCTCTTTACTTCCCTCCTTCCCTACCCAATAGAAGTTTATTGTAGATACATAGAAGCAGATCCCAGTGGCTAATAAATGATTGGCTTTTAATACATACAATACAGACTGCAGTTTAAACTTACTTACTCTCCTGGTCATTCCTTAAATCCTCCAGTCCCCACCCATTCTTCTTAAATAAAAGCTTGTTTCTACTAAGACTACAACAGATACTAATTTGATTAAAAAAATTAATCACACTAAGGCTTAGATAAATTTATCTTTGGAATGGAGTATTTGTCTAGTTGTTACAATAACCCTCATACATTTAGTGGTGGCAATGCAAAGGGGAAAACCAATGCTTGTTAAATGATAAAGAAAAAAAGAAAGAAATTTTAAAAAGCAGTCTGTACATACTTATTTCAATGACTCTCTAATTGTTAGACTGCATAGTATAAACATTTCTAAGCAAGAGGAATTCCAGGGTCATTTGATGACTCTAGAGATTGAGAAGAAATCAGTCTATGATGGAGAGAATAAATGTATTTCATATC
>NW_025359015.1:0-3185 GCF_016433145.1 Gracilinanus agilis | reverse complement strand
ATTTTGATACCTTCAATTTCTTTTTCTTCTCTAATTGCTACTGCTAGTGTTTCTAGTACAATGTTAAATAATAGAGGTGATAATGGGCATCCTTGTTTCACTCCTGATCTTATTAGGGAGTCTTCTAATTTATCCCCAATGCATATGATCCTGGTTGAAGGTTTTAGATATATGCTGTTTATTATTTTTAGGAAAGGTCATTCTATTCCTACATTTTCCAGGGTTTTGTCAAAGGTTTTTTCAGCATCTATTGATATCATCATGTGATTTTTGTTTGTTAGATTGTTGATATGGTAAATTACGTGAATGGTTTTCCTAATGTTGAAGCATCCTTGCATTCCAGGTATAAATCCCACCAGATCATAATGGATAATCCTCTTGATCACTTGTTGGAGTCTTTTTGCTAGTATTCTATTTAGGATTTTTGCATCTATGTTCATTAAGGAGATTGGTCTGTAGTTTTCTTCCTCTCTTTTTGGTCTGCCTGGCTTTGGAATCAGTAGTATATTAGTGTCATAAAAGGGATTTGGTAGAACTCTGTCATTGCTTATTATGTTAAATAATTCATATAGTATTGGGATTAGTTGTTCTTTGAATGTTTCATAGAATTCACTTGTGAATCCATCAGGCCCTGGCAATTTTTTCTTAGGGAGTTCTTTGATGGCTTGTTCAATTTCTTTATCTGATGTGGGATTATTTAAGTATTCAATTTCATCTGTTGTTAATCTAGGCAATTTATATTTTTGTAAATATTCAACCATATCACTTAGATTGCTACGTTACTGCCATATGATTGGTCAAAATAGTTTTTAATGATTGCCATAATTTCCTCTTCATTAAAGTAATGTATCTTTAATACTGTTAATTTGGTTTTCTTCTTTCCTTTTTTAGATTTACCAGTACTTTGTCTATTTTATCTTTTTTTCAAAGTACCAGCTTCTAGTCTTATTTATTAATTCTATAGTTCTTTTACTTTTGATTTTTAATAATTTCTCCTTTGATTTTTAGTATTTCTAATTTTGTTTTCATCTAGGGATTTTTAATTTTTTCAGTTTCTAGTTTTTTAAGTTGCATGTCCAATTTATTGACCTCTGCCCTCCGTAATTTGTTAATATATGCACTCAATGATATAAATTTCCCCCTTAGTACTGCTTTGGCTGCAGCCCATATGTTTTGGTAAGAAGTCTCATCATTGTCATTCTCGTAAATGAAATTATTGTTTCTATGATTTGTTCTTTAAATTATTTTGGAGAATCATATTATTTAATTTCCAATTAGTTTTTGATTTGCCTGTCCAGGTGCCCTTACTAATTATTATTTCATTGCATTATGATCTGAAAAGGTTACATTTATTTTTTCTGCTTTTTTGCATTTGGTTGCCTTGTTTCTATGCCCTAGCACATGGTCAATCTTTGTGAATGTTCCATGTGCTACTGAAAAGAATATGTATTCATTTTTGTCCCTATTTATTTTTCTCCATATATCTATTAACCCTGATTTTTCTAATATTTTATTTACCTCTCTTATCTCTTTCTTATTTATTTTTTAGTTTGATTTATGTAGATTTGATAGGAGAAGGTTCAGGTCTCCTACTAGTATAGTATTAGTATCTCTTCCCTCCTTGAGCTGTGCCAGTTTCTCCTTTAGAAATTTAGATACTATATCTTTTGGTGCATACATGTTCAGTACTGATATTTCTCCATTGTTTATACTGCTTTTTATCAGGATGTAATTACCTTCCCCATCTCTTTTAACCAGATCTATTTTTACTTTGCCTTTGTCGGGAATAATGATTGCAACCCCTGCCTTCTTTTTCTCAGTTGAAGCCCAATAGTGTTTGCTTTACTCATTTATTTTAAGTCCATGTGTGTCTACCTGTCTCACATGTGTTTCTTGTAGACAATATATGATAGGATTTTATTTTCTAATCCACTCTGCTACTTGCTTCTGTTTTATGGCCGAGTTCATGCCATTCACATTCAGAGTTATATTTATCAACTGTTTATTCCCAGACATTTTGATTCCCTCTCCTTGTCCTGGCATTTCTTCTTTCACCATTCCTTCTATACCACTGTTTTCTTAACCTATTTTTCTCTCAGTCCCTGGTTCCCACTTTTGAGTGTTTTACCAAATAGGAACTTTTGTGTAGCTACTGGTGCTGCAGAACAGACAGACAGACTCATCAGCAGCTGGTTCCATACTGATTAGAATTTGGTTTGAGATTTTCTTGTCATGAGAACTGGGCACAGTGATCAGATAGGTTCCACTCACTTCCCAGTGTTTCTGACCTACTCCTTGCAGACTATTGGAACTGCATACAACCTCAGACCACTCCTCAGCTCCATGCTAGAAATATCTCACTGGGGCCTCTTTCTGTTATGGAGAGCAAATTAAAGCTGACACCCACAAGTACAAATTATAGAAATTGTTACCTTTATTACTGACCAGCGAGGCAGCCCCAGAGGGGAGTCTCACCCAAGAAGGGGGTAGGTGCAGAATTTATAGAGGGACAGGAAAGTGGCCCAAAGGAAGGTATTTGTAGTTTTGAACAAAGCATACATATATGTCCATATTGGGATCCTCCAGAGCAAGCAAACAGTTAACCAGAGATGTAAACTATTTATACTTTTAACAATTTCTCAGGATTCCAGTGTTTATCAGTGGGAGGGGGATATATGTCCTACCATAAATTTAACCCTAGGGTGGACTGTGTCTGAGTCCCTGGAGAAGCCGCAGTTTTCAGAGGAGACTAGCAGAGCAGCCTGAAAATATAGTTTCTCTCCTTCCCTGAAGGTTTCTTGGACATGCTTGGGACTGTGAGTTTTTGTCTACTTCAGATTGATCAATAAACCACGTGAAATTCAGTTGCAAAGAGAATAAGCAAAACGTGTCACCATAAGTAAGCAGAGACAACTAGGAGCAGATCCAAAAATCCTAAAAAGAATAAATTAAATCATGAGGTCAATTCAGTCTCTACTGAAGATCAGAAATGAAATATAAAGGTGAGCTAACTTCCTAATCAGAAATAGTCCTGAGATCAACTGAGAAAATATCAGGAGCAGAGAAAGAACTAATGAACATTCTCTTGGTATTGAGGATGGATCAGTTGGAATCATGGAGGATAGACACTGAGTCCTAGCAATTACATTGGATTCTCAGTGTCACCAGCCTTCCCCATAGCTTTA
>NW_025359014.1:0-3860 GCF_016433145.1 Gracilinanus agilis | reverse complement strand
TAAATATCAAATCTTTTATTGAATTCTGGTACTTTTCATACTCTATGGTCTTTGAATGTGTCTGATTCAAGAAACCAAAACACACACATACACAAATAAGCATAAACATAAAAATATACACACACACACATACATGCACAGAATCTAGAATAGCGGGGAGAGCTGGTCTCAAAGCCAAGAAAACTAGGCTTCAAGTCCTGCCTTTGGTATTTACTGCAAGTGTGACCCAGGGTAAGTCACTTTGCAGAGATCTAGGCAAGTAAGACTATGAGAGGTGAAGCATTGTCCAACCTGCATCAAGAGGATTTTTCTCCTCCAGGATGTCCCAATACCAATACATTCAAAGGTCCAGTAACTACCTTCCCATATCTACCCGCCTACCTATCAACTTTTCAACTGATCAATTGTTGATCAATCTATGAACCAGTACATATATCTACGGATATATGAACACAGAGAAAAATATAGATATGTATATGTATATTTCTTTCATTTATCTATCATCTATCCTTACACCATCTAAATAAATATATGTTTATATGCATATGTATGTGTACAACCATGCATGCACACACACATAATAAATATGCATACAGTATGAGTATACATTCATGCACACAATCATATATCCATGATGTAACATATGTACATATATCCTCATACTGTGCATATACATATGTGTTATACATACACAGATATACATACTGGTATACTAGACATGCATATTAAAAACCTAAAGCAAGCTTGTTCTTCCACTTCTAGATTAATGTAAACTTTCAGTCCAGATCATTTAGGAGGAGGATGCAGCTAAGATTGGTCTATTTACTGTTTCTCAAATATGATATTCTCCCACTCCATCTCTCACTTGGACATGCCTTGAACTCTCCCAGGCCTAAATTGCCCTCCTTCCTCATGTCTACCTCATAGAATCTTTGGTTTCCTTCAAAGCTCAGCTCAGGTCCCACCTTATATGGCTAGACGTTCCTTATTTTTTAGAGTCCTCAACACTTTTGCCCTCCTGGCACATAGTAGGTACTTTGTTGTTCAGTCATTTCAGTTAAATTCAAATAAATATAATTCTCAGAATACAAAGTTGGTTACTCCTCATTATTATTTGCAATAACCTTGCTGACTATTTAGTTAGTTTAAATTATGTTCATTTATTTATTTAATAAATTTTGAATATTTTCCATGGTTACATGCTTCATGTTCTTTCCTTCCCCTCCTCCCAACCCCCCCCCAGTTGATATGCAATTCCACTGTGTTTTACATGTGTCATTGATCAGGACCTATTTCTATGTTATTATTTGCACTAGAGTGATTGTTTCAAGTCTACATCCCCAATCATATCCCCATCAACCCATATAGTCAGCAGTTGTTTTTCTTCTGTGTTTCTGCTCCCACAGTTCTTTCTCTGGATGTGGATAGCATTCTTTCTCATAAGTCCCTTAGAAATGTCCTGAATGGGCAAATTTCCATGATAGACACATCCTATTCATGGTGCATTTTCCAAGAGCCATCCTTCCCAGAGCCCCAGAGTTTGGCTCTGTTTGGTGTCTGTTTATGACTCTGTGTGGTGGCCATAAAAATTGTCTCCCTTTTCCTCATTCTTTCTAACTAAAAAAAATGTCCTGAATCATTGCATTGCTTCTAGTAGAGAAGTCCATTACATTGGATTGTGCCACAGTGTATCAGTTTCTGTGTATAATGTTCTCTTGATTCTGATCTTTTCACTCTGCATCAATTCCTGGATGTTGTTCCAGTTCACATGGAATTCCTCCAGTTCACTATTCCTTTGAGCACAATAGTATTCCATCACCAACAGATACCACAATTTGTTCAGCCATTTCCCAATGGCAGTGCATCCCCTCGTTTTCCAATTTTTTGCCACTACAAAGAGCACGGCTATAAAGATTTTTGTACAAGTCTGTTTATCTATGATCTCTTTGGGGTATAAACCCAGCAGTGGTATGGCTGGATCAAAAGGCAGACAGTGCTGACTTTATTTTAAGAATGTTTTAATGTCAGCATAGAATCTTGGGTGACAACAACACAAATGAAAACGAAAACTGAAACCTAAAAGGGTCCTTGATTTAGAGCTAGAAGAGACCTTAGCTCTATAAAGGCAGTTCAATTGACTCTGAGGCTCAATTTGGTTAAATGTCTTACTCAAGCATATACATATAGTAGTTATAAAAGGTGTGACTTGAACCCAGGTCATTTGGTCTCAATGTCAGTCTTCTTTTCCCTATATCACACTGAAGAGTGAGCATAAGAGGTATCATTCAGTACCTCATCACACACTTTGAGATAGGAGTGGCCACCAGGAAATCACAAGAAAGCTAAATCAAGACTCCAAGTCCAGATTATCAAAGGATGATGCAGGTCACCAGTATCTGAGAGCTGAATGACTATTACCAGGAAAGTGTAGCTCATACATGCCATCTCCTACCACCTCCCTTGGAATTTGAATTGGTCATAAGTAAGACCCTTTCAATGCATGAAAAAAAAATCTAATCACAAAGAGAAGCAACAATAAAGCATGGCATCAGAGATGGATGTTTGAGTGATATTTAATGAGAAGGAACATCTCAGAATTGAACAATGTTTGTGTAGTAGCTTGTTTCCACAGTGACTAAGCAAAGCTGAGAAGATTCAACAGAGTACTCAAATAAATCCAGGTTTCTTCCAAGATTCTCCCAATTCCAGGAAGCTAAGAAAGAGCCGTGGATAAGAGAGCAGTAATATTCTGTGCCTTCTTTTCAACTTACAAGTGCTAATTCTTTGGCCTAATCATTAACAATAATAACAAATATAACAATAATAATGAAAATTATTATAATTATATCTAAGTTTTAGCTTGCACTTTAATATCTACAAAGACAATTAACATATATTATATTATTAAATGCTTATGATAGCTTTGTGATTAAGGTGCTTTTATGACCTGGGAGTTGGTATATAGATGACATTGTAGCAATGAAACCACAAGTCCAGTCTTCTTCTTGCCTTCTTTCTCTTCTCTGTCTCTGTCTCCCTCCCTCCCTTTCTCTGTCTCTCCCTCTTTCTTTCTTGCTTCCCCTTCCTCTCTTTCTCTCCTCTTTATCTATTTTTCTCATCTCTCTTAGTTTCCTCATCTATAGAGAGAACTAAATGGTCCTAAAGTATCTTTAATCCTACATTTTATTTTAAATCTAGATTTCAGGAAATACAAGGTCAGACATTCTGTTTATACTGTTGAATAAGAAACAACACAGAGAAAGTACCCAAGAACATCCTTTAACATTTGTCTGAAGTGCTATTAATCACACAGCCATCTCTCCTTAAAAGGACATTAATTTTAGTTTCTATTTTCAACATATTTTTCTGGACTCTGGGAAAACTTCTGTTACCTCCTTACCTTCTTCTTCCTCTGCCCTCTTCCCTTATCTGCTCCCCAACCCAAATATAAAGAAAAGCAAAAAAAAATCTTTGGGAGAAGATATCACAACTCAAGTCTTTAATGAAAAGAAAACATTAAGAAGGTTCTGTGTTTCTACAGTGGAATAGAGATAAGCACAGATGGGTCAAATCAGGATATCCTGAGAGAAAAAGTAAGAGGAATTTGCATGCCACCTTAGACTTTCTAAGTATTATTAAATACACAAATAACAAGTGTAAGTAGTGATGGAAAATCAGCTTGGTAGGAATGAAGCATTAGAAAGTTCAAAAAGGAGAGGCAACCTTTGATTAAATTAAATGTACATGGGGAAAGTAAGGGACAGAGATGAGGATCTAATGTGGTATGCAGTATTTGTTGATTCCAGTGGGAGAATGGAGGAAGGGGAGAGAGAGAGAGAGAGAGAGAGAGAGAGAGAGAG
>NW_025359013.1:0-1313 GCF_016433145.1 Gracilinanus agilis | reverse complement strand
CATTACTCTCCCCTTCATTACTCTCCCCTTCTTTCATTTTAGCCAATATGCTAGGTGTGAGGTGATACCTTACCATTGTTTTGATTTACATTTCTCTAATTATTAGAGATTTGGAACATTTCTCATGTTCTTATTGATACTTTTGATTTCTTTATCTGAAAATTACCTATTCATGTCTCTTGCCCATTTATCAATTGGGGAATGACTTGGTTTTTTTATACAATTGATTTAACTCCTTATATATTTGAGAAATTAGACTCCTGTCAGAGTTTTTTGTTATAAAGATTTTTTCTCAATTTGTTGTTTCCCTTCTGACTTTGACTACATTGTTTTTGTTTGTACAAAAGCTTTTAAGTTTAATATAATCAAAATCCTTTAATTTACATTTTTTTAATTTTCTCTAACTCTTGCTTGGTTTTAAAATATTTCCTTTACCAGGGATCTGACAAGTATACTATTCTGTGTTCACTTAACTTATTTATAGTTTCCCTCTTTATATTAGAGTCATTCACCCATTCTGAATTTATCTTGGTGTAGGGTGTGAGAAGTTGATCTAAACCTAATCTCTCCCATATGGTTTTCCAAATTTCCCAGCAGTTTTTGTCAAATAGTGGATTCATGTCCCAAAATTTGGGCTATTTGGGTTTATCATACACTCTCTTGCTGACATTATTTACCCAAGTCTATTCCATTGATCCTCCCTTCTGTCTCTTAGCCAGTACCATATTGTTTCGATGACTGCTGCTTTATAGTATAGTTTAATATCTGGTACTGCTAGGCCCCCTTCCTTCAAATTTTTTTTCATTATTTCCCTTGATAATCTTGACCTTTTGTTATTCCATATGAATATTGTCATAGTTTTTCCTAATTTAGTAAAGAAGTTTTTTTGGTAGTTTGATAGGTATGGCACTAAATGGATAAATTAATTTGGGTAGAATTGTCATTTTTATTATGTTAGCTTGTCCTACCCATGAGCAATCAATGGCTTTCCAATTGTTGAGATCCAATTTTATTTCTTTGGAAAGTGTTTTGTAGTTGTTTTCATATAATTGCTGTGTTTGTTTTGGTAGATAGATTTCTAAGTATTTTATATTGTCTAGGGTGATTTTACATGGTGTTTCTCTTTCTACTTCTTGCTGCTCTAGTGTGTTGGAAATGTATAGAAATGCTGATGATTTATGTGCATTTATTTTGTATCCTGCAACTTTGCTAAAGTTGTTGATTATTTCTACAAGCTTCTTAGTTGATTCTCTAGGATTTTTTAAGTATACCATCATAGCATCTGCAAAGAGTGATAGTTTAGTCTCCTCCTT
>NW_025359012.1:0-1145 GCF_016433145.1 Gracilinanus agilis | reverse complement strand
TATAATAATTATATTATAATATAAGTAAAATCTAAAAAGAATAATAATAACTAATGAGAGTGTTAGATAAGACAATGTTACCACTGGGAAGTTTTCTGTTCCTTTAAAGCTAGAATTCTTTTCATGGTAGGGACATAGGACTAACCTTCCTTTTCTGGGGTAACTAAGATCCAAAGAGGCTAGGTGATTTTTTTTTACAGCCAGTTAGTGGAAAAGCTAGGACTAGAATGCCCGAGTGTCCAAATCCCCAGGTCAGTACTCAAAAGGGCACCTTTCCTCTCACAGTTTTTGCTGCTCTAATTACACTTAAGTCATTGCATCTGTGTGTGATTCATACTGAACCAACCTAGAAATCCCTGGATGGAATCATAATTAGTGGAAAGTATACAACTTTAACTTCTGAGAAGGAAAATCTATGAGTAGGAAAATGAAAAGTACAGTGAATTTATTGCAGTGTTAGGAGTGGAATCATTTTTAATATTTTAATCTCTCTACATGTATTTTTTACTTTGAATATGGTATCAGAGCTTCCAAAATCTAAGTCGTATGAACTGTTCCTCCTTCTGTGTTCATAGTCTATTGGAAGCTATGGCAGAATGGCTAAGACACCCTCTGGAAGATCTTTGGTCTCCTGGCCACAAGTGAGCCAATGCAAACATACCAGTCTAGAGAGGAGAGATCTTTTTTGTTTTTGTTGTTCAGTCATTTCAGACGTGTCCAACTCTTTGTGATCTCATTTGGGGTTTTATCAGCAGAGAGATTGGAGTAGTTTGTCATTTTCTTCTCCAGCTAATTTACAGATGAGGAAACTGAGTCAAACATGGTTAAATGATTTGCCCAGAGTCACATAGCTAATAAATGTCGGAGGCTAGATTTTAACTCGGATCTTCCTGACTCCAGATCTAGTGCTCTATCTCCTGTGACACCTGCCCCATTAGTTCATTTTAACCCTTGAAATACAGAGGTCTATATTTTGGAGACTTATGACTGAATCTGCAGAAAAGTTCTTTAGGGAAGACCAGTCTGGTGATCTAGCTAGCTAGGAATCATCTCTTTTTTCCCAGTGAAAAAAACCTTAAAAGGGGTTTTATTTATAGTATCCTATATTATATATATAATTATAAATACAATATAATTATTTATAC
>NW_025359011.1:0-6493 GCF_016433145.1 Gracilinanus agilis | reverse complement strand
ATATGCAATGGGGATAAATTAGAAGCCTTCCCAATAAGATCAGGAGTGAAACAAGGATGCCCATTATCACCTCTATTATTCAACATAGTACTAGAAACCCTAGCAATAGCAATTAGAGAAGAAAAAGAAATTGAAGGTATCAAAATAGGCAATGAGGAGACTAAGCTATCACTCTTTGCAGATGATATGATGGTCTACTTAAAAAATCCTAGAGAATCAACTAAGAAGCTGGTAGAAATAATCAACAACTTCAGCAAAGTTGCAGGATACAAAATAAATGCACATAAGTCATCAGCATTTCTATACATTTCCAACACATTAGAGCAGCAAGAGGTAAAAAGAGAAACACCATTTAAAATTACCATAGACAATATAAAATACTTGGGAATCTATCTACCAAAACAAACACAGCTATTATACAAAAACAACTACAAAACACTTTCCAAACAAATAAAACTGGAGCTCAACAATTGGAAAGCCATTAACTGTTCATGGGTAGGACGAGCTAACATAATAAAAATGAACATTCTACCCAAATAAATTTACCTATTTAGCCCCATACGTATCAAATTACCAAAAAACTTCTTTAATGAATTAGGAAAAACTATAACAAATTTCATTTGGAATAACAAAAGATCAAGAATATCAAGGGAAATAATGAAAACAAATGTGAAGGAAGGGGGCCTAGCAGTATCAGATATTAAACTATACTATAAAGCAGCAGTCATCAAAACAATATGGTACTGGCTAAGAGATAGAAGGGGAGATCAGTGGAATAGACTTGGGGTTAATGACGTCAGCAAGACAGTGTATGATAAACCCAAAGAGCCCAACTTTGGGGACATGAATCCACTATTTGACAAAAACTGCTGGGAAATATGGAAAACAATATGGGAGAGATTAGGTTTAGATCAACATCTCACACCCTACACCAAGATAAATTCAGAATGCGTGAATGACTTGAATATAAAGAGGGAATCTATAAATACGTTAAGTGAACACAAAATAGTATACCTGTCAGATCTCTGGGAAAGGAAAGATTTTAAAACCAAGCAAGAGCTAGAGAAAATTACAAAATGCAAATTAAATGGTTTTGATTATATGAAGCTAAAAAGCTTTTATACAAACAAAAACAATGTAGTCAAAATCAGAAGGGAAACAACAACTTGGGAAAAAAATCTTTAAAACAAAAACTCTGGCAGGGGTCCAATTACTCAAATATACAAAGAGTTAAATCAATTGTATAAAATAATCAAGCCATTCCCCAATTGAAAAATGTGCAAGAGACATGAATAGGCAATTTTTAGGTAAAGAAATCAAAAGTATCAATAAGCACATGAGAAAGTGTTCTAAATCTCTAATAATTAGAGAAATGCAAATCAAAACAATTCTGAGGTATCACTCACACCTAGCAGATTGGCTAAAATGAAAGAAGGGGAGAGTGATGAATGTTGGAGGGGTTGTGGCAAAATTGGGACATTAATGCATTGCTGGTGGAGTTGTGAACTGATACAACCATTCTGGCTGGCAATTTGGAACTATGCTCAATGGGCTATAAAAGATTGCCTACCCTTTGATCCAGTCATACCATTGTTGGGTTTGTACCCCCAAAGAGATCATAGATAAACAGACTTGTACGAAAATATTTATAGCTGTGCTTTTTGTGGTGGCAAAAAACTGGAAAAGGAGGGTATGTCCTTCAATTGGGGAATGGCTGAACAAACTGTGGTATATGCGGGTGATGGAATACTATTGTGCTAAAAGGAATAATAAACTGGAGGAGTTCCAGGTGAACTGGAAAGACCTCCAGGAACTGATGCAGAGTGAAAGGAGCAGAGCCAGAAGAACATTGTACACAGAGACTGATATACTGTGGTAAAATCGAATGTAATGGGCTTCTGTACCAGCAACAATGCAATGACACAAGACAGCTCTGAGGGATTTATGGTAAAGAACGCTACCCACATTCAGAGGAAGGACTGCAGGAGAGGAAACATAGAAGATAAACAATTGCTTGAACGCATGGGTTGAGGTGGACATGATTGTGGTTGTAGACTCGAAACTGCCACACCAATGCAACTAACAACAATTTGGAAATGGGTCTTGATTGATGACTCATGTTACAGCCAGTGGAGGTGCGCGTTGGCCATGGGTATGGGGAGAGTAGGGGGTGAAGGGGAAAGTAGGGGCATGAAGCATGTAAACATGTTAAAAATGAATATTAAAAAATATTTTTAAAAAAGTGTAAGGAATCTTCAAGGCTATGAAGTCCAACACATTCATTTTTTAAATAGGGAAATTGAGGTCCTTAGGCCACATAGCTGGTAAGTGGCAAAGCTGGGATTAAAACCTAGGTCCTTTGACCCCTAAATGCAATGCTTTCCACTACCTCTATCTACTAGCAGTGATGGGCAACCTTTTGAACTTGGTATGTCAAAATTTGCCCAAAAACTGAGTATAACTCAGGTGGTGTGTCACTTTGAGAAAAAAACCATAATTTCGCCATATTTATAGTTTAAGTAACAAAAATGTATAATTGTAATATATAACTATATTTAATAAACCAAAATAATATAGGTTGAATTATCATCTATAGTGCACACTACACTACAGCAAATGTTTCATTCTCGGCATGCGACCCCTTACTTCTCTGTATATAGCCACATGTGGCTGTGTGTCATCAAAAATGACTACATGTGTCATAGGTTTGCCATCACTGTATTAGAGTATGATGCTTAATACCAATATTGAGTTGCTGCCATGATTGAGAGTAGGAAAATGACATCTGAATGGGAATGGAAGTAGGGAAATGATTCATAAATTTTTAACAATTATCTTTTCTGTATAAAAAATAGAGACAGGATACACTTTTAACAATAATCTACACTGAGAATTTAATGATCAGCTCTTATAAGACCATTAGAGTTAGCTCATGGAAATTCAGAAATGCATGTAGTTAAGAATTACCTGATGTATGAGATGGAATGTGATCTGCTTTCTTCAGAAATCAGACAATAGACTTTGAAGGCAGATAGCTTTGCATATCACTACTATAATTATCTTATTTTAATAAGGTTCAAGAAGCCCACAGAATTTATGGCATGTGAAACCAAACAGCAGGGAGAGTCAGAACCAGAAAACAGGCTTCTTGACTTCAAGAACAATTGCCCTTTCCAAAGGATACATTAATGGAAAGAGCACTGAAGGAGTTTGAAGTTTGTGGGGGCAGTGTTTTCCTAGTGTTCTCACTAACTAGTCAAATCCACTGGGTAGATCCTTTTACATCTCTATGCTTGTTTCTTCTTTTATTTCTCTTAATAATGACTTCAACTCCAAGAGTCTATGTGGAATCCTAGACAGCAAATATTCTATGAAAACAGATAAATAACGTCTAGCTTAAACTGCTATCAGAGCTGTGTGCTCCTTTGAACACATCCTGACTTCTTGTCATTTCTGTCTTAATTAAGTCAATCAGATCCTATTCATCAGAGTTCTCAAAAGAGTCAGGTACCTGTTACCTGGATAATTGGAGGCACCTGGCAAAGAATAACAATGCAGCAAATATAAGAGTTTCTTCAATTTGACCATTTATGAGTAGCTGGATAGAGTGGATAGTGGATAGAGTATTGGTCAGGAAGACTCATCTTCCTGAGTTCAAATCCAGCTTCAGACACTTAGTAGCTGTGAACTCTGGGCAAGACACCTCATCTGTAAAATGATCTGGGTAAGGAAATGGAAAACCACCACAGTATCTTCTCCAAGGAAACATCAAATGGAGTCACAAAGAGTCAGACACAACTGAACAACTGAATGATAAAATATTGCAGAAGAGAACATGGTGACTTAAATAGACATCTCTAGACTCTTCTCTCTTGACCCTGCACCAAAGGAAGTTCTCATTATTATCAGAAAAATATGTAAAAGATTGGGACCAAAGGCCACCACTAGATTCTCCTCAGAGTGAAGGAGTACCAGGCAAAAGGTATATCTGCTCAATCTAACTTTTGATCCTGAGTGATTTGGGGAGTTAAGGGGATCCCTAGCTCTACCTACAAGGGTTGACCTCTTTCCCACATGATACCAGTTCCACAATGAACATATCTAGTGAATATCAAATATACCCATTTATCTAAATTGTAACAAAACAGAAATCAAAGAAGGTAGATGGGGGAAATGTTGCCTTGTCTCCTCTATACTTACCACAGTGCCTTGTACATAGTAAGGCTTTATTTTTTATTATATATTTCCCAACTCATGTAGATACAATATTTAATAATCATCCACTGACATTTTGTGATCCACGTTCCCTTCCTCCTCCCTGGGATGGCAGGTAATATGATATAGATTATATATGTGATATCATGCAATATATATATTTTATGTTCCATTTATTTCCATTGTGAAAGAAAATATTATTTATACAAGAATAAAACTCATGAAGAAATAAAGTGAAAACAGTATACTTTAACCTGCATTCAGATTCCATCAGTTCTTTCTATGGCAGTAGATGGCCTTTTTTGTCTTGAGTCCCTTAGATCCTCGCACTGTTAATTATAGTTAAGTCATTCACAGTTGATCTTTGCACATTATTGTTGTTATTGTTTGTTGTTATTTTATACAATGTTCTCCTGGTTCTACTCACTTTACTCTGTATCATTCATAGAAGTATTTCTGACTTTTTTATCCTTCTAGTCATCATTTTTTTATGGCACAATCATATTCTGTCACAATCCCATATCACAACTTGTTCAGCCATTGTTCAATTGTTGAGCATCCCTTTAGTTTTAAATTCTTGCTACCAAAAAAAGACTACTATAAATAATTCTTTTTTAAAACCCTTACCTTCTGTCTCGGAGTAAATACAAAGTATTTGTATTGGTAAGGGTAGGCAATGGGGGTCAAGTGACTTACCCAGGGTCACACAGCTAGGAAGTGTCTGAGGTCAGATTTGAACCTAGGACCTCCCATCTCTAGGCCTGACTCTCAATCCACTGAGCTACCCAGCTGCCCCCTTGCTATAAATATTTCTTACAAGTAGGTCCCTTCCCTCTATCTTTGATCTCTTTGGGATACAGATAGAGTAGTGGTATTGCTGGATTAAAATGTTTGCAGTTTTATGGCCAATTCCAGAATGGTTGTATCAGGTCAAAACTCTACCAATAGTATATTAACATCTCGATTTTTCCCATATCACCTCCAACATTTATCATTTTCCTCTTTTGTCATATTAGCCAATCTGATAGGTGTAAAGTAGTACCTCAGAGTTATATTATTTGTGTTTCTCTAATTAATAGTCATTTGGAACAGTTTTTCATATGACTAAATACAGTTTTTATTTCTTCATCTGAGAACTGCTCTTCATATCCTTTGACCATTTATCATTTGGGGAATGGCTTGTATTCTTATAAAGTTGACTCAGTTCTCTAAGTATTTGAGGAATCAAGCCCTTGTCAGAGACATTTGTATACTTTTCCCCCAGTGTGTTATTTGCCTTCTAATCTTGATTGCATTGGCTTTATTTGTGTAATTTAAAAAATTTAATATGATTAGTTATGTATTTTAGATATCATAGTGTTTTCTGTCGTATTTGTTCATAAATTCTCTGTAGGTCTGACAAGAAAACTATTTTGTGATCCTCTAATTTGATCATGATATCACAGTAGGACTTTCATTAAAAAATTGATAAATATGATTGGAAATTCTCTCTAAATGAGAAAATATATTCAGATTGACCCTATAAGTGTGAAGAAGCATGGAGGGAAAAGAAAGAGGACAGATATGTTCCCAATTTTAAATTTTTTGGAGGGGAGTAGATTCCACAAATTATAGACCAGTGAACTTGACATTGATTCCTGGAAAAATTCTATCATAAATTATTAAAGAAATGGCTTCTGAGCATTTGGGAAAAATGCTCAAAAGGAGCCAATACAGATTCACTTACAATAATTTACATCGAATTAATTCCATATCTTTTATGACAAGGTAAGCTAGCTGGTGGGGGAGGAAAATGTTAAGAAACCATTCTGATTGGCTTTCAGTGAGGTATTTGATAAAGGTTTCATGATATTTGGGGGGAGAAGAAAGAAAAATATGAGCTAGATATAAAAATAAGAAGGCACAGGTGTATCTAGTTGCATGGACCCAAAGATTACTAATCAAAGGAACGCAAGAAATTAACCTTGTCAGGTATTGCCCAAGTTTTAGGCTTCATTCTATCTTATTTGCCATTTTTATTAAGGACATAGTAGATAGACACAAGTTTTATCAAATTGGCAGGTGTCTTTATGCTTGGAAGAAGAATTAAGATTCCTGATAATGGAATCAGGATGCCCAGAAATCAGGATGATGGATTGAAATAGATAGTTTCTAGGAGTAAACATAGATTCCAGGAAAAAAAAAACACACAACCTTCATTTGGCAACTAGAAGATGTTGTCTTGATTTATGAATTATCTTTCAACATATATTTTCCGTTTATCCAATTAGATATTTTT
>NW_025359010.1:0-2128 GCF_016433145.1 Gracilinanus agilis | reverse complement strand
AAAATTGCCTATTCATGTTTCTTGCCCATTTTTCAATTGGGGAATGGCTTGATTTTTTATACAATTGATTTAACTCCTTGTGCATTTGAGTAATTATACCCCTGTCAGAGTTTTTCGTTATAAAGATTTTTCCCAATATGTTGTTTCCCTTCTGATTTTGACTACATTGTTTTTGTTTGTACAAAAGCTTTTTAGTTTAATATAATCAAAACCATTTAATTTATATTTTGTAATTTTCTCTCTTGCTTGGTTTTAAAGTCTTTCCTTTCCCAGAGATCTGACAAGTATACTATTCTGTGTTCACTTAACTTATTTATAGTTTCCCTCTTTATATTCAAGTCATTCACCCATTCTGAATTTATCTTGGTGTAGGGTATGAGATGTTGATCTAGTCCTAATCTCTCCCATATTGTTTTCCAAATTTCCCAGCAGTTTTTGTCAAATAGTGGATTCATGTCCCACAAGTTGGGCTCTTTGGGTTTATCATACACTGTCTTGCTGATGTCAGTTACCCCAAGTCTATTCCACTGATCCTCCCTTCTGTCTCTTAGCCAGTACCATATTGTTTTGATGACCGCTGCTTTACAGTATAGTTTAATATCTGGTACTGCTAGGCCACCTTCCTTCACTTTTTTTTTCATTATTTCCCTTGATATTCTTTATCTTTTGTTATACCAGATGAACTTTGTTATAGTTTTTCCTAATTCAGTAAAAATATTTTGGTAGTTTGATAGGCATGGCACTAAATAGGTAAATCAATTTGGATAGAATGGTCATTTTTATTATGTTAGCTTGTCCTACCCATGAGCAATCAATGTTTTTCCAATTGTTTAGATCTAGTTTTATTTGTTTGGAAAGTGTTTTGTAGTTGTTTTCGTATAATTGCTGTGTTTGTTTTGGTAGATAGATTCCTAAGTATTTTATATTGTCTAGGGTGATTTTAAATGGTGTTTCTCTTTCTACCTCTTGCTGCTGTGATGCGTGAGCTAACTTTTTAAAAAAGGGAACAAAGGAAAGGAAATGCTTGTATGTCAGTCTGTTTCTAAGGCAACTCTTTCGAAATTTCATTGTATTGTATCCTACTCATTGTATTCGTCAGATTATGAATAATGTTGCCCAGGTAGACAGAACATTTCAGGGGGCCATGTCTGGCCCATAGGCCATAGTTTGCCCATCACTGGTCTAGCAGAAAGAGCTATTATTTATGTCAGGAAATCTGGATGGCACAACTAATTCTGCTGGCAAATCATTTGTCCTTTATGGGACTTAATTTCTGGTATAAATTGGGGCTTTGGACTGAATGATTTCTAAGGTTTTTCTAGGCCATTTGCTCCAGATCTATAAATTCACATTTGAAAAGAGAACAATTTCCAATTACCTATTAAGACAAGGACTGTACTGACTTTTATAAAGTCAAACAAAATAATTCCTCTCGTTAAGTCCTACTCTGATGCTTTATTATGATATGGTGGTATAAGCAGAGGTTCTCAAAAGTATGCCATTGTAAGGCAAAGTATGGAGGCTCTTACCATCTTGGAAAGACTATAACCCATTATACCCTCTAAGAACAAGCATAGGCAATGTGGAAGACCTGAGTTTAAATCTAGGCTCAGACACTTGCTTTGTGATCCTGGACAAGTGATTTAATACCTGTTTGCCTCAGTTTCTTCAGTAAAATGGGGATAATAATAACACCTAAATCCCAGGGTTTCCAATAGGATCAAATGAGATAATTATAAAGCACTTAGCACAATACCTAGAACATGGTAGGTACCATATAAATGCTAGCTCTCACTGTGGTAATGATGTGGTATAGTGGATAAAGTGCTGGGCTGGAATTAAGAAAGATAATATTTTTTTTTGCACAATAAAACCCTAAAAAGGGTCATGAAGAGTTAACACAACAGATATGACTAAACAACAAAAATTATTATTATTAGGTTCTGTGAGACATCTCTCCTTATTTCCTTGTTTTTTGATATTTCAAAATCTGAAATCCTAGAGTCCCTTCTCCTCAAATCCTATACTGCCTGAATTGTCAAATGCAAGCAAAATCCAAATGTGCCAGAGGAAGTTGATCACTCAGTCTGCCCTTAGATTTTATTTTTTAATTTCTATTTATTTATTT
>NW_025359009.1:0-1918 GCF_016433145.1 Gracilinanus agilis | reverse complement strand
TGTAACCATGTTAAAAATGAATATTAATAAATGTTAAAAAAATTGAAGCATCTATACTTTCTTTTATCAATCAGTAAATTTTAGCAGTGGAAAGAGATACTTATTATAAGTAGTAATCAATGTTTTAGATAGCTAGTTAGTTAGGGTTTAAGGGAATGTTGTCGGTGGCTGTGTGTATTTGTGAAGAGGGTATTATTAGAGTGGGGAAAACATTTACCAAAACAAAATGTAACAAGAAATATTGAAAAATAAAACAAAGATATTAAAAATATTCAGATCTATGAGTCTAAAAATAACAGAATTATATTTTCATGTCCTTATAATAGAAAATGTTTCACTTCACTTTTGCAGAAACTAAACAGAAAATTTGGTTATATCCATGTATTAGCTAGAGAATGAGCATCTTTTTGTCTTAATGAGAGCTAATTATAGACCCTTTATATGAAGTAAAAATGGGATAACAGATGTTTTTTGTTAATTTGTCAATGAGACTATTGTGGAGATGAACTATCTGAGTCTGCAGACCAAAAGTTATTATTGCAATAGTTTACATCACTGTTCTCCTCTCAAGCATGTAGACATAATCTTTTTTATTATGTGTAACAACAACAATTTTTATCTTGTAATATTAGTAGAGTAGATTAATATTTTATAGAATATGAGGTCTGCATTGCTCCACATCCTGCTAAGCTCCACCAACCATCCATTGCTTAGATAAGCACCATAGGAAATGAAATAGATATTGGGATAGTCTCTTTCATTTAAACAGAATTAGAAAATTTCCCCAAGACTCTATTTTTATTTTCTGAAAATGACATCAGTTTTTTATACAACTGAAAGAATTTGTACCAGAACTACTGACCATCTGTTATATCCTTGTTATTTTAAGATCAAAATGCTGTCAATAGGATGAAGATATGGCACATTGTATCCCATTCTAAATCATATGAGATTGTGCTCTTTAGATTTTTTAAAGTTTAAGAGGGTCTTAGAAATTCTAATGATGTTATTTGGGTTTTATTTCATGAGATTTTCTAATATAGCTTTATTTGTCTATGGGGCTTAGTCAATTACTTCAATCAGTCTGTGTACATGGTTTTAGTTCATATTCTAGTTCATGTTCTATTAGTATCTAGTCTTATTGTTTAAATGTTCTGCATCATTTACTCTAGTTGTATATTACAAATGAAGAAAATTTTAAGTGCTGCTGATTCAGAACATTTTGAATTAAATACAAATTAGTGTTTTCATTGCTTATTGGGCAATATTCCAGTCTGCTGTCTTTTCTATTCAAATTCAAAATTAGAGTAAAAATAAATCACTGCTCTGTAGTTAACTTCTTTCAGGTGGAGGAACAGTTTGTTCATCTAATTCACCCTAACTTTCTCTAATTGTTCTACTCACTAGAATACCCAATACAATCTAGACATATGTTTTAATTTAGTGACAAGGTAGATCTAAATTTTGAAAAAGGGAAAATTGCAAAGAATTGAATATCTCCAGTTGATATTTAAACTTATTTTTTCTTTGTTTTTAGAAACTATAATCTTTTTTTTCAAATAAGTTCTATGCATAGTGTGTGAAAAAGTGATTGGTACCTTGAAAAGAATGTAATCTTAGTTTTTCATTCATAACAACAACTGTACACAATGCTAAAAGATAAAAAGTGAACTACTAAATTACATCAATCTCTTCTACATGACAGAACGTTATGGTATTCCAAGTAATCATATTGTTTGGCATAACCAAAATTGCCCATATTGGCATTGTCAAATGTATATTTTTTTGCTTAGCCCTCAAGAACTCGTGTCTCTCATTTTACTTCTCCAGCTTTTCCCCCTATTATTATCCTCTAAATCAATGTGCATTTTACAAGCATTACATTATGTTCCTCTCAGCATTCATTATATACTTAAAA
>NW_025359008.1:0-1547 GCF_016433145.1 Gracilinanus agilis | reverse complement strand
TGCTATGCCACTTGGTGCATACATATTGAGCAGTGTTATTTCCTCATTGTTTATACTGCCTTTAATCAGGATGCAATGACCTTCCCTGTCTTTTGTAATCATATCTATTTTTACTTTGGCTTTGTCAGAAATCATAATAGCCACTCCTGCCTTCTTTTTCTCATTTGACGCCCAAAAGATTTTGCTCAAGCCCTTAACCTTAAACTTGTGTATATCCACCTGCCTCATATGTGTTTCTTGTAGTCATCATATGTTAGGATTTTGGTTTCTAATCCACTCTGCTATTTGCATTCATTTTATGAGCGAGTTCATCCCATTCACATTCAGAGTTATAATTATAAGTTGTGCATTCGCTGACATTTTCGTATCCTCCCCTATTCCTACCCCTTCTTCTTAAACTATTTTCTTTTAAACCAGTGGTTTGCTTTGAGCCGCTATCCCTTATCCCCTCCCTTGATTAACTTCCCTTTCTACCCCCTCCCTTATTTTCCCCCCTCTTTTTGTTTTTAAAGGCCTTATGAATTCCCTCCCCCTTCTTCTCCCCTCCCTTTTTTGACTTCCCCACTCCCCTGCTCCCCTTGGTTTATCCCTTCTGACTTTCTCAGAAGGGTTAGATAAGAGTTTTATGTCCCAATGGATAGTATAGCTACTCTTCCTTCTCCGGGTTGATTACACGGAGAGTAAGGTTTGACTATTACCTCTTAATGCTCTCTTCCTCTCCTTCTTATAATAGTATTTGTCCCCTCCCCTTCCCATGGCCTCTTTGTGTGCAATAGAATATCCTATTTTTCTTATTCATTCAAGTTTCTCTTGGTGTCCCCTGCTATTCACCCCCTCTTTCCCATCCTCCATGTCATCTTAGATTATTTAGTGTTCCACCCTCACCCTGTGAATTATTCTTCTGATTAATATAATAGTGAATAATATAATAGTGAATAGAGTTCACTACAGAGATTTATACATAACATTTCTCTACATAGGAATACAGATAATTAGATCTCACTGAGGCCCTTAAAAAGGGAAATTTAAAAATTATAAGTTTTCTTTCTTTCCCCTCTATATCTTATTTACCTTTTCATGTTTCTCTTGATTTTTGTGGTTGGATATCAAACTTTCCATTTAGCCCTGGTCTTTTCTGTCCAAATACTAGGAATTCTTCAATTTTGTTGAATACCCATACTTTCCCCCGGAAATATATAGTCAGTCTTGATGGGTAGTTGATCTGTGGTTGCAGGCCCAGCTCTCTTGCCTTTCTGAATATCGTATTCCAAGCCTTGCGATCTTTTAGTGTGGAGGCTGCCAGATCCTGTGTGATCCTGATTAGTGCTCCTTGATATTTGAATTGTCTCTTTCTGGCTTCTTGTAAGATTTTTTTTTTTTTGCTCGGAAACTCTTGAATTTGTCAATTATATTTCTGGGCGTTTTCTTATCTGGATCGAATGTCAAGAGTGTTCTATGGATCCTTTCAATGTCTATATTGCCCTCTTGTTGTAGGACTTGAGGGCAATTTTGCTGAATAATTTCTGTTAGTATGGAGTCCAGGTTTC
>NW_025359007.1:0-5954 GCF_016433145.1 Gracilinanus agilis | reverse complement strand
GAGGGAGCACCAGCAAGGAATAGCAAGTAACCAGGTGGAGCTTTACATGACAATGGGAAGAGGAAGAGAGCACTGCCAGCCAAGGCTTCTGGTAGGAGCTACCCACTTGGGCTGATCCTTAAAGGAAGCTAGGGGCTTCATCCCTCCCAGCCTCAGTTTTCCTCCACGGGAAATGGGTATCCTCATCCAAACCCCCAGAGAGAGCATGGTAGAGTGGACAGAGAGGTAGCCTCAGACTCAAGAAGCCTTGGGTTCAAGTACTGCTCCTGACACAGCCTGGTCAAGGGACCCTGGGCAAGTCCTAGCCACTCGAAGAGGAGGAGCCAACCCTAAAGCAGAGCCGAAATGTGAATCGTTCCCATCACCCAGAACTTTGCTCATCTTGGAAGCACTGACAATCAGTTCTGCCTCCCTACCTCCTCCCACACATGCATGCACGCTCGCACACGCACGCACACATGCACACACGCACGTATGCATGCACCACACACTGTGACCTGAACTTAGATAATGAGAAGACTTTGGGCAGGGTCCCGAGCATGCTAGGACATCGGGAGACATCCAGTCCCTCCTCTCGTCCCTCCCCAGTGACTCCCCTGACAGGGACCATTTCACACAATTGTGGTCACAGCCGGGGAGAACATCCAGTTCAACCTGCCTCCCACACTCATTTTACAAAAGGAGGAAACTGAGCCCAGACATGTGAGGTGACTCTGCCAAGGTCACTCAGCTAATGAAAGGCAGAACCAGGACTCAAAGCAAGGTCCTCAGCCTCCAGTCCCGGGGTCCCTCCACTCCATTCCGCTGCCCTTCTCAAGGACAGGCAAAATGGGTTTTCGGGTTGGTAGAAAGAGATGAATAATGGAAGCCGGACACCAGTACTGGGTTTGGTTGGTGGGGGTTGTGGAGCAACCATCCTATTTGCCCATTTGGAATTGTGGGAGAAAAATGGGGCTTAACTGTGCTCTGACTTTGGGCCGAGCTCTCCCATTGAGGAAGCATAAACTCCACGGGAGCGTAAGATAGAAACCCAAGTCCGGATCGTGTCCAACTATCCAAAGCTACACGTGTCATGATAGTGAAGAACAGAAAACGAGGTGTGTGCGTACCCATTTATTGGAGGAAGGCTGAGTAAACTGTGGAATATTGTTGTTATAAAGATTGATGCCTGCGGGATTCCGAGAAGCTTAACAATGGGAATGAACTGATGTGGGGAAAGAAAGCCAGACCAGAAACCAAAACCAAAACACACAGTGATCACAACAATAGAAACAAGACTAGAGAGCAAGTCTGTTCCTGGAGAGCCGAGATCAGAAGAAACCTCCCTTGTCTCTGTGGGAAAATGATGAACTGTAGGGGCAGGAGAGGTGATAGGGAGCCACAGGAGTTTATAGAGGAGCAGAGACATGTGTGGCCAGTACTCTAGGAAAATCGCTCTAGTGACTGGAGTGAGGAGACACTTGAGAGACATAGTCACTGTGTTAGGTGTTTTTCTCTGTTTCAAGGGAGGCCTCCATTTTGGGGGTGGGGAGGGATTTCCAGAAAAGACCAGGATGTGAAAACAAAAAGCATCAATTAAAACTCATTTTAGATGGGGGCAGCTGGGTAGCTCAGTGGATGGAGAGCCAGGCTTAGAGACGGGAGGTCCTAGGTTCAAATCTGGTCTCAGACCCTTCCCAGCTGGGTGACCCTGGGCAAGTCACTTGACCCCCATTGCCCACCCTTACCGCTCTTCCACCCAGGAGCCAATACACAGAAGTTAAGCGTTTAAAAAACAACTCATTTTAGAAACAAAAAGCAAAGTCAGCCAGTTCCCTTCATTTGGAATTGGTCATCAGGCTGGGCACCAGAGAGGGCATCAGCCCAAGTTCCGATAGCAATCAGCGCCTGAATCCATCCATCCTGAAAACAAAGCGGTTTCTCGGTGGGCATTTGAGCCCATTTGAGTGTCATCCCGAGGCAGTGTCCCAGGCTAGGCTGGGCTTATGGCGATGTTAGAGGCGAGGAAAAGGAAAGCCAGTGGCTGGCTGGAGGACTGGCCTCAGGGGCAGGCTCTGCTTCTCCCACTTTGAACACGGGACAAGTTGTTTCCAAGGCTCAAGGCTACCACTCAGTGGTGCCTCCAAGAATGACAACCCAGTTGGTTGGGTTTTGATTCCTGTTGCCCAAACAGCCCAGGCTTCCCTCGGACCCTGGCCCAAAAAGACGACGAGGGCATCTCGGGAAGTCGTGGGTCAATAAACATTGATTAAGTGCCTCCTGTATGGATCCAAAAAGAAGAAAAAGCAGTAAGTAGGTGCTCTCGAGGATCACAATCCGACCAGGGAGAGAGCAAGCAAACAAATATACACAAACAAGTTACATACAGAATTAACAGGAAATAATGAAGAGGGAATATAACAGAATTAACAGGGGTTGGGAGACGCTTCCTGGAGGAGACAGAATATCAGCTGGGCTTGAAGGAAGCCAGGAAAGTCAAAAGAAAAAGAGGAAGAGGAATACCATTCTAAGCATGGGGCACATCCAGAGGAAATGCCTGGAACTGAAAGGGGAACAGCCAGGCAGCCAATGTCACTGGATCAGAGTATTTGGGGGGGTAGCGTGGTGAAAGAAGACTGGAAAGGTAGGAAGCGGCTAGACTGTAAAGGCTTTGAATGACAAGCAGAGGATTTTGTAGTCTGATTCTGGAGGTGATAGGGAGCCATTGGGGCTTATTGAGCAGGGGAACAGTGACATGGTCAGACCAGAACTCTTGAAAAATAGGCAGATGGATTCTAAGGCGGAAGGTGAACGGTTAAAAAATAAGCCATTTCCCCTTTCTGAGAATCAGTTGCCTCAAATGTAAAGTGGGGCTATTTATGCCATGCTCTTCGGAGACCAGGGGAAAGAGAGGAAGGCAGCTGGGAGATGCAATGGGTAGAATGCTAAGGCTGAAGTCAGAAAAGCCCCAGAATTTCAGTTCAAATCTCACCTGAGACACCGTAGGCCACTTACTCTTTCTGGGGTGCAGCTTCCTGATCTCTAAATGTCTGGGGCTCCATTTGATGACCCCCAAGGTCCCTACCAGCTCTGAGGCTTGGGTTCTAGGTACCTTAAGGCTGAGGAAATCTAGCTCAGATGTAAGACACCCTGGAGGGGTTCGTAGAGCAACAGAAATGAATTCTGGTCAATCTCTTGATTGCTATCCCTCATATTGGCCCCCTTCCTCCCTCTGAATTAACATTCAGGCCCGGACAGTCCCTGGACAGTCAGCGAGGCTGCCCGTGGCCTTATGGGATTGTGGGACAGCCCTGAATGCTCCCACCCCCACCTCAGGCTGCCCAGATGAGGATAAAGAATGCCGGAGCGCATCCTCTCCTCTAGATCCCCTCCCAAGGGCAGCCAGACCGAGCTTTGAAAACAAGGCCCACACTGCCCCCGTGTGGCCACCCAGCAGCCCAGCTCCCATTCTCGGGCTCTCCTCACTGCCCAGTGGACTGGATGGGCTCACTTGGGCCTTTTCCAGGCATGGTCCCCCAGCAAAGGCTGGAAGAAGGGGGGCACGTGGAAGAGGGGGAGGAGGGAGACGGCTTCCTTCAGGGCGGGCTGGCTTCCTGCAGGATGGATATCAGAACTAAGCCCCCCACAAGCCCCTGCTGGGAACCAGGGAGGTGGGGGCGGGGGTGGAGGGGGACAAATAAACAGCCAGAGAAATATAATGGAATGTTATTGCGCCCTAAGAAACGGCCCAAGAGGAGATGCCCGAGAATCCTGGGAAGCATCACTGCCTCCGAACAGATGCACTGAAGAAGAGCCACACTGTAAAGCTCTGAAAGCACTGAGGAGGCGATCAAAGCAACAGCAAAGGTGGACACAAGGTGGGAAGAAACACACATTCTGTTCAATGGGTCCCCTCTGGGGGCTCCTCTTCCCCATGATTCTACTTTGTTACGAGGTTTCTTTTTTCTCACTTATAAATGGGGGAGGGGAGGGCAGAAAAGACCGTTAAGAGACCACCCAGAAGGGATCCGAAGAAAACTCAGGCCGGCAGGACAGCTTGGAGAGTCGGCGGTGGAGTCTCTCATCTCCTTTTTCAGGCAGCATCAGGACATTCATGTTAGAGGCAATCCTCATTTCATGCTCTGCTGCGTGGATGGACATGCTCGTTTGGGGGAACGTTTCCATTCACAATAGAAGGCCCGGGAGGGGTTCCCATGTGGCTAGAGAGCCAGAGCCCAAGCCCTGCTGCCCCCTTCCAGCAAGGCATCAGGACAGGCTGCTTTGGCCGTCTTCCAGCCCTTCCCCTCACTCTGGCACCCTTTGGAGCCTGAGCATGGAGGGAAGGCGTCATACCTGCAGGTGATGAATCAAAGGACACGTGGTCCTCCCTCCCTCCCTCCAGCATCACCCCAGGAAAGGAGAGGACAGGGTAGACCAACCCCGGTACCCAAACTCTCCCTTCGAAACATCCCTCCCCATCTTGAGCCCTGAGTACCATCAGGAGCACAAGTAATTATTAAGAATAACCACTGGGGGGCAGCTGGGTAGCTCAGTGGATGGAGAGCCAGGGCTAGAGAAGGGAGGTCCTGGGTTCAAATCTGGCCTCAGACACTTCCCAGCTGTGTGACCCTGGGCAAGTCACTTGACCCCCATGGCCTAGCCCTCACTGCTCTTCTGCCTTGGAACCCATGCACAGTATTGATTCTAAGACTGAAGGTAAGGGTTTAAAAACTGCCTGACATATTCTAGGCATCATATGAGATTCTGGGGATACAAAGATTTTTTTTAAAGCCCTATTCTTAAAAAGGTTGAATTCCCTTTGGAGATTAAAGGGGGAACAACATGTTCCCAGATAAGTATAATACAAGGTAGGCAGTGAAAGGGGACAGGTGGAGAGATCAAAGTGTTCTAGGCATATCTAAGGAGGAAGAGGCCAATACAGAGTTGGTAGGGACCCTAAAAATTATATACTTTCTCATTTTACAGACCAGGGCCTTGAAATCCAGGGAAATCAAGAAATTTGCCCAAGGCCACGCAAAAAGTATCAAAGCCCGTCTTCCCACAGAATTTGTACTTTGATACTCTGGTATACAAGTTCTGTAAATTTCTGTTCTGTATATTTTGGGATTGTACCGGTATGCACTCCTTCAGTGAATTTCCTTCACTCTTTCTGCCTTGCTTGGACCCCATTTGAAGGCAGTCCATGTATGGACTGCAACCTCTCTTCAGAGGTTTCTGATGGAAGAGTCTGGAATTTATGTCTGCTTAAGGAAATTTTCACTCTATTTTGAAGCCACATGGAGGTCTGTCAACGGAGTGTTGGATGGAGGCCACCCAAGGAGAGAGAGAAGCATTGAATAGCTGTCACAATAGCAGAGATCGGTGATAATGGTGATAATAATATTACCTCCAGAACTGGGTCACCTTCATTGTAAAGCTCCATGGGGCCTCTAGTTAAACCTCTAAAGCATCATGTCCCCTGCTTCGATTTTTCTCTGTGACCTCGTTTTTGACTGACCCTTATAAACCACCTATTCCCCCTCTCAGAAGTGCTGTCAATTTACCTAATCACAAAAGCACTCCTATAGAATGTGGGGCTTTTTCCTTCATTGTCAAGGAAAATTACTTGGTGAAATGGGTTTACTCTGTCCTGGTGAAATTTAGCTTTAGAATGAGTTAACCAATAAACCTCATTTGGACTGAAATTTTGAAATTTTTTTTTATCTCTGTAACAAACTTGGAGAAATGAAATAACTCACATTTATATGCCAGTTGAAGGTCATCAAAATAGTTTTCTCAGAGCAACCCTATTAGATAAATAGGGTGAATATTGTTGTTATTGTTGAGTCATTTCAGTTATGTCCAACTCTTCATGACCTCATTTGGGGATTTTCTTGGCAGAGATATTGGATTAGTTTGTCATTTCCCTCTCTGACTCATTTTACAGATGAGGAAACTGAGGCAAACAAGGTTAA
>NW_025359006.1:0-2626 GCF_016433145.1 Gracilinanus agilis | reverse complement strand
AATAAAATAATAAATTTAACAAATAAATTCTTAATATTTGCAGCATCACTTTGGTCAAATCTTTTAAACTATATTTATAATAGATTTCACAACTCTTCAGCAGAAGGATCTGTCTAAATAACCTTTCTTGTGAAGAGTAATTTCTGTTTTTTCAGGGACATATACTGCAATATTCAGCCATTCAAAAAATTAAAACAATTTGCATTACATTTCTTCCTTTATTATTCATATTTCTTTTAAAATTCATTCTATATAAAATTATTTTGTTTTTAAATTTTTATTTTGAGGATTTTCTCTTTCCCAGTCTATACCACTTATAAGAAAGTAAACAAAATGATAACATTTATACATGTGAAATTATGTAAAATATATACCTATATTAGCCAACCAAAAGAAAAGGAAAAATAGACTAAGAAAATTATACTTCAATTTATACTCAATGTTCTTAACTTCTTTTTCTATAGATGGACAGCATTTTTCATCATGAGTCATTTATAATTGTTTTGGATCAGTCTTGATTAGAGTAGCTAACACTTTCACAGTTGACCATCATCATAACATCACCGTTATCATCCCAATGACCCCTGGTTCTTCTCAATTTTTCAGGTTTTTTTTTCCTGAAAACACACCCCTGGTAATGTCCTTTTTTAAAAAAAGAAGATATGACTTTTTTTGTAACTATTTTTAATATGTAACAAAATGTAACTTGTAACATAACAATAATGTAATACATATTATTTGTGAAAATATGTAATAAATTATAATAAATAATGCTTATCTAAGAAACAAATCCTTCCATTTGGATTGTCCAAAACTATGTCTCATTCTTTTTTCCCTCCTACTACTTCTCCTCCTTCCCCAAGAAGGAAGTTAACATGCTATAGGTTTTACATATATTATCATACAATATGTATTTCCCTACTCATCATGTCTTGAAATAATAAAATAAAATAGATAAATGTTCAGGGAAGAAAAAAAGAATTTGATTGTGTTGTGATACAAACCTAGAGGTGGCATTGCTTGGTCAAAATGTATGCACAGCTTTATAACCCTTCAGGCATAGTTCTGAATTGTTCTCCAAAATAGCTTGAACCAGTTCACAACTTTATCAACATTTTATTAATGTACCTATTTTCTCTCATCCCCTACAGCATTTCTCATTTCTTATCAGTGTAAGGTGGTACTTCAGAGTTGTTTTAATTTTCATTTTTCTAATAAATCACAAATTAGAGAATTTTTTTCACATTTATTAGAGAAAATCGTTTAACTTTATTGAGTTGCTCATGATTACTCTTTCTTGTTGACCTTTTTTGTGCTTCTCTTGAATTTCTGATATCAAATTTTCTATTGAGCTATGGTCATTTCATCAGGATGTTTGAAAGTCCTCTATTTTATTAATTATCCATTTTATGTCCTGGAGAATTATACTCACTTTGGCTGGATAGATTATTTGTGGTTATAATCCTAGCTCCTTTGCCTTCTAGAATACCAAGCCCTCTGCTCTTTTAAAATGAAAGCTGCTAAATTTTTTGTTATTCTGACTGTGGTTCCATGATATTTAAATTGTTTATTTATGACTATTTGCAATATTTTTCTTTGGTTTGGAAGTTCTGGAATATGGCTGTAGTATTTATTTTGAGTTTTCATTGGGGATTTCATTAATAAGGTGATTGGTGGGATTCATTTAATTTTATTTAATTTTATTTGACCCTATGGATATAAGATAGCAGGTCAAGGTTCCTTGTAATTTCTTGAAATATGATTTCTTGGATCCTTTTTTGATTATGACATTCATGTGGTCAATAATATATTTTTTAAACCTTTACCCTCCACCTTAGATTCAACACTGTGTATTTGGTTCTGTAGGGATTAAATTTATTTCTGAACTAAATATAAGAGAATGTGGTCACCAATTTAAAAAAAATTAATGCAGCTCAAGACAAAATGGCTTTTTAGCAGCTTTGTTTAAAAAAAGAGGGAAAGAATAAAAACAGAGAAATGTAAAAGGAGGGTAGAGAAGATATATAGCCTAACACACTAAATATTTGCTCTGGTTCCTGGCTCCACTCCAGCAGAGCTCGTTAACCCCAGTGATGAATTAAACAAGAGTTTCACCCATGAAGTCTTCTTTGAGAGGGAGGCCTCTCCAGTGCTAATCTCTCCAGAAGTCAGGAAAGGAGTGCCAGCTTTTTTTTTTTTTTCCCATTCACCCAACTTGTAGCTTGAAGCTACAGTCCAAAGGGAAGATCCAAGAGCAGTTTTACCAGAAGCAGTTCAAGTCTGCAGCCCCAGGTCCTTCGAGCTGTAGATTCAGGACAAAAGACCTAAAAGATTTCCTGATAGGATGTTTAGGCCCTTTTTATGGACCTTTCTTTATGTCACTTTACGTCATTCTGATCTTTTGTTGCCTCTGCTGCTCCAGAATGTGATTTGAGGTGTTAGTTTAATGTTATTTATATGATGCTACCTGTACTATGCCATCTTGGCTTTATGACTTCTATATTCAGCCTTGAGAGAAGACACTAGTATAGAGATATGAACAATTTTAATTAGCATATAGACAGGAATGCTTGCCTGTTTTAGATCTAGATATGCCTTTTGAGAGGAAGAAACAGGTAAATCATGT
>NW_025359005.1:0-4580 GCF_016433145.1 Gracilinanus agilis | reverse complement strand
AAGAAGAAAGGAGAGAAGTGGAGAAGAGAGAGGGAGGAAGGAAGGAAGAAAAAAAATGAGCACAGATATGAAGCCAAAGGTCCTGGATTCAAATCCCATCTAAGACACTGGACCAGTCACTTTTCTCTGGGCCTCAGTTTCCTCATCTGTAAAATGAAAGGGTTGGATTGAATGACCCCTAAAGTCCCTTCCCCTTTTAGATCTATGTGATTTTCATCAAGGCATTTTTCTTCTCTGGGCCTCAGTTTTTTCATCTCATTCCTTTTGGAAGAGGTTGGACTCATTTGACCTCTAAGGTCTTCCCTTCCAATTCTTGATCAATGAATGAGCTTATGGACAGCAACAACAATAATTATTGTACATCGTTTTCCAAGTGCTTACTTGAGCATGTCATTTGATTCTTAAAGCAACCCAGGAATCATGTGAGAATTATTATTTCCCCCATTCCACATAGGAAAAAGCCAGAAAGATTTCAGATTCCCTTTCCCTTTAGTTCCGTTTTGGGTCCTTTATCCTGATCCTGTCCCCATTCCAGCCACGTGTGTCACAGATCATGAGTCTCCTATAGCCCATGGTGTTTGTGACTCTCGATCCCACTTCCAGAGCCTTCAGTTTTCTTTTGTACCTTTTAATCTCCCTCCATCTTCCTCTCTTTGAGGTTTGGGGAGCAAAGCCAGCTAGATAGATGTCAATGCTGTTTGCCCTCCAGCAGAGCAGAGGGTCCAACAAGTTTGAGTTGTAGATTGTATTGACTGTGCCTTTTGTTTTCTGTCTTTTTTTTTTCCTTTCAAAACAACGCTGTGAAAGCGTTTATTTTTGTCATAGGGGAGGAGAAGGGGATTCTGAAATGAGTTTCAAAAATAGAAACAGCCATTGGAGAAAGAGGGGAAGGAGTTTGATCTGGGCAGGCAGCTCAGACAGACAGAAGAGAAACTCCCCTCTACCATACTAGTTTGCTAAATGTTCTTATGGAATTTAAAAACTGGTAGGTACCCTAGAGATCATCTGGGGCAAGGGGGCTTAACTTTGAGGGGCCACGAACCCCTTTGGCAGCCTAGTCTGAAGTCTACGGACCCTATCTCAGAATAATGATTAAGTATATAGCATGCCGAGAATTACAAAGGAACCCAAAAGTTAGTGAAAATAAAGACGCCACCCTTTTTCCCCAGCCAAGTTCATAGATCTCCTGAATTCTGTCCATGGACCTTCAGATTAAGAACTCTTGACTGTTGGGCACGCTCCCATGGTCCTCCTCCCTTTTTCTCCTTTACTGACATCTCTTCCTTCTTTTACAGGGAAGGTGGTATTCTCTCTTCTCTCTACATTATGTTGCTTCTCAGATCTCCACCTCTCCTAGGTCTCCAAAGATCATCCTATGCAGATTTGTTCAGGAAAGAGAGTTCTCAATTTGTGTCTCTAGCCCTTACCTCTTTCTAGTTCTACATTTCCAACTCTCGCCTGTATATCTCCACCTGGATCAGTCCATTGACAAGCATTTATTAAGCACCTCGTATGTGCCAGACACTGTATTGGAGTTGGGTGTACAAGTACAAAGAATGAAACAATCTCTACCTATCAAGGATTTACATTCTAACAGGGGAGACAGTAAGAACATACATAAATATATACATAATATATACAAAGTAGTTGGTTACAACTTGTAGTAGTTTGGAAGGAGAGCATGGATGGAGGATGCTGGGAGATGGTCAGGAAAAATCTCATACAGAAGGCCTGGCTTGAGCAGAATCCCGACGCATTTGTTGCTTCCCACTAAATGTGTCCAAAATCAAATTAATCATTTTCCCTGTCCCTCCTCCTAGACTCTTCTATTTTTGCCACTGGGCATCTCCCTTCCTTCTCTAACCCAACTATCTTTAACTCAAACCTGCCATCTTTGACTCCTCCCTTTCTCTTATCCTCCCACTCCCCAGACATATTCATGTTGCAGTCATTTCTACCTCAGCAGTATCTCAGCATCTTCTCCTCCTTCTCATTATTTTTATCACCACCATCTTCATACACTTATTAGTCGTGACTCTGGGCAAGTCACTTATCCCTGTTGGCCTCAGTTTCTTTATCTGGAAAATGAGCTGGAGAAGGAAATGGCGAACCACTCCAATATCTTTGCCAAGAAAACCCCAAAAGGGATCATGAAGAGTCTGGCATGACTGAAACAACTGATCAACAACAGCTTCCTCAGTGCCCCTCAGTCCCACTCATGTTTGAGCAACGTACCTGACAAGTAATTGTTCAATTTTTGCTTAAAGAATCCCCAGGAAAGAGAAATCAGCATCCTCCTGGGGCAATCTATTCCACTTTGGGACAACTAATTGTTAGAAAGGTTTTCCTGACACTAATCCTAAATCTCTTATACCTAATACCTAAATCTTCTCATGCTTAAATACCTTATACTCTTATACCTTCCATCCGCAGTTCCTAGTTCTGCCCTTTGGGGCCAAATAGAACAAATCTAATCTATTGTCCATATGACAGTCCTTCAAATCAAATAGTAGAAAACTATCATATCTCTTCCCTGCCCCCTCCCAATTTTTCTCTTCTAGATTAAACATCCAGTTCCGTCATCATGATGCTAGCACATAATAGGTACTCTATTTATTTTTTAAACCCTTACCTTCTGTCCTAGTATCAATTCTAAGGCAGAAAAGTGGAAGAAGTTAAGAAACTTGCCCAGGGTCATGCAGGTACAAAGTATCCAAGGTCAAATTTGAACTCGGGTACTCCTGATTCTAAGTCTGGTGCTCTATCCATTATCCTACCTAGCTAACCCAGTAGGCACTTATAAATGTTTGTCAGCCTCTGACCCTCCTAAGATATGATGTTGAGGTCTTTCATCAATCTGATTGATTTCCTCTAGAGATTTTAGTTTATGAGTGTCCATTCTTCTGTGGAGCCTTCCCTAATCGTCCCCTTCTCACAAAGTATTCTGTTTCTCCTCTGAGTCCCCACTGCACTTTCACATCCTAACTGTATTACAATTATTTGTGTACTTGGACCTCATTTCTACTATCAGACTGTAGGTTGCTATAGGGCAGATACCTCTTTTTTTTTTCTTTAAACCCTTACCTTCCATCTCAGAATCAATACTAAGTATTGGCTCCAGGGCAGAAGAATAATAAGGGTTAGGCAAACAGGGTTAAGTGACTTGCCCAGGGTCACACAGAGCTAGGATGTGTCTGATGTCAAATTTGAACCCAGGACCTCTCATCTCTGGGCTGGGCACTCTATCCACTGAACTGGATGCTGCCCATGTGTCTTACTCTTTATGTCAGTAGAATAGGTCCTTGTCTGTCCTCAATAAGCACCATTATTGGATGGATGGATGGATGGATGGATGGATGGATGGATGGATGGATCTAGTCCAAATCCCTAATTTTATATATAGTGCCCAAGAAGACTACATGGTTTGCCTAAATAAGAACTAGGACTAGAATCGAGGTCTTCCTTACTCCTCATCTCTTAATCTTTCCCCTTCTGTATCCAGCCTCAGCTTGTCAGGTCTACATATCAGGGAGGGTAAAGAAATCCCTTAATGGGCTGGATGTAACAGAAAAAGACTCTTGCTAATTGCCATTTGCTGTACAGCTAATGATCAAACATCCGCAGCAGATGGACTGAGTCACATAATTTTTGCTGGGAACCATCTCCTTACTTGCCAATAGGTCACACATAATATCACAAACCCCAGAACGATTTGTTCCTGTTTCCCAGAGTGTCACAGGAAGAGGAATGCACTTTTTCTCTAGGGAAACCCACTCTAGCTTTTGCCTTCCTTCTTAGGCAAAACAACATCTCAAGAAATTCTTCCTTCTATCAAAGCAGCCATGAGGACAAGAAGAATCCTCAGAGTCCTTGTTATAGGAGTCACAAATAAGGGCAGAGTTAGACGCATCTTGTTGCTGACCTTATTCTTAGAAACTGCTTCTCATGGGATCATAGATCTAGAATTAAGAGGGACTTTAGAAGACATCCAGTCCAACCATTTCATTTTTTACAAAGGAGGAAACTGAGGTCCATGGAGGTTCAGTGACTTGGCCAGGGTCACACAGGCAGTATCAGAGACAATATTTGATTCCTTGGCCTTCTGATTTAAGAGCCAGAACACTTTCCATTGTATCACAGCACTGGGTTAAAATGTGAAAAAGAAAGGTAATTTTTATTGAAGAAAAAAAAAAGGTCACTCTTTAGTAAAGGAAGTATGATGATACAATAGAGGTAAAAGAGCGACACGGCAGTGCATTTATAGCTCTCACTCTCTGGATCTTCTTTCCTCCCTCAGTACCTATAACACAGCTAGCTCATTTTCCTCCTCCTGTCATCATGCATACAGTGCTCCTTCACTGTGGGTACTCCCCAGTGCTCTATTCTAGGCCATCTTCTTCTTTATAATCTCTCCCAGGGATCCATCACCTCCTATGCTTTCAATGATCACCTCTATGTAGATGACTCCCAGGGCCACCTAGCCAGCTCTCTTGACTTGCTAACTGCATGCTGGATATCTCTTTATATATTTATTTATATATAATTTTATATAATTTGTGACAATATGATAGCTATAATAG
>NW_025359004.1:0-4566 GCF_016433145.1 Gracilinanus agilis | reverse complement strand
CCTCACTGGTATATATATATATATATATATATATATATTACTCTTTTGATTTTGTTTCATTGTTTCTTGGTGACTCATGAAGCCATTTTATTCTGTTTGCCCAAACACAATTTTTAAGGATTTTTTTAGTGAGCCTTTGAACCTCCTTTTCATTTGGATAATTCAACTTTTTAAAGAGTTTGTTTAATCATTTGAATGTTTGTGTCTCATTTTCCATTGGTCCAATTCTGTTTTTTAAGGTGTTATGTTCTGTTGTTGTTGTTGTTGTTTTTGTTGTTACTGCTTCTTCCTCCAAACTGTTGACTATGTCTTATATTATTTTTATTTCTTTTCCCCATTCTTCCTTTTCCTCTCTGATTTGAATTTCATGACCTTTTTTGAGTTTTTCCAGGGTCTGAGACCAATTCCCAATTCCCCCTGAAGTTTTCCATTTAGCTACTTTTTTGACATTATTCCCTTCTAAGTTTATACCTTGTTCTTCCTTATCTTCATAGTATTTTTTAACACATAAGCATTTTCCCTTGATGTTTTCTCATTTCCCAGTATTTTTATTAACCTTTATCCATCTTAAAGATGGGCTCTGTTTTCAGGATATAGAAGACACTCTTTTAAACTTCAGTTTTCCCATATTTGTACTAATTCGTACTAATTTTATCTAATTCTGTGTGTCTAAAAGTTTCAGTACTTCCAAAGTGATAAAGTGGTATAATGTGGGCTGAGAGCTTTGGGAACTCTTGATTCATTCACCACCAGAACCTTCAGTTGACTTTCAAGGTCAAGCACACTTTAACGTACCTTGTGCTGGGATTTAGAGCCTCATTTCATGCCTGGGCAGAGGATCTAGAGCTTACCTTGTGCTTATATTAGCTAGATGTACTATGAAGTACTGCTGAATCTCAGAACTTCAAGGGGTGTGTGTGAAGATGCTCTGTTTTTGTCTTAGGCAGGGTTTCAGGGTCTTGATGTTGGCTTGGACCTAGGTTCAGAACCTCAAGCCATGAGAGGAAGAGATTGCTATTGGATTGCACAAGATTTCCTTGGTACAACCTTACTAAGGACTGTGCTCCTCTCTAATTCCAGTGAAGCAGACCTTTTGTTTACCTTCTAAATTGTCTTCTGCTGGAAAATTGCCTTATCACTTTGTTGATTCTTCCAACCCAGTTTTCATTTTGAAGCATTATTTTAAAGTTGATTGGAGAGGATTCTTAGAGGAGGTTCAAGCTTTTCATTAATTAGATGTAATTTAAAATTTAATTAAACATATATACATAAACACACAAAGTATACATATGTGCGTATGAATGAGATGGAAGTTGTTGTAAAGGTGATTCTGAAGCTCTAGTAAACATGTCATGGTCAAGAATAATTTTGAATACATTATCATTAATTCAATATGATACAGTGATCATCTAAATCCCTGATGATGCCTGTAAGTTGAATCAGACAAATTATCCAGAGAACAAAGTATTGAAATCTGCAGGATATACAAAAGAACAAAAGAAGTAGAAAATATTGTTTCTTTTCTGGAATGCCTACTAAATATCAGCTGGATCCATTTTTTAAAATGAGAACTTCCTTTATACTTGAAGAGTTTTTTCATTTACAGGATATTTAAAAAAATGTTTGCTGAGTGACTAAATGGTTTATCTTTAGTTGCCACATTTATAAAATAAAAGGAATACATGATCCCTAACCTCTTTTCTTATTCTAATATGTCTTTAATTCACATAATCATTTATTCTTATTTATCCAATTTTAGAAAATAAGAAACCGATGTACAGAATCTTATGCAATATGGAAGATTTGGAATAAAAAAGACTTGTTCATATTCAACCTCTGACATTTCCCAGCTGTTAATCTGTGCATTCAATTCACTTTCTGCACCCAGATCCCTAATTTATAAAAGGAGATGGTAGTTAGAACTTTAGTTACAGAAAAACTAAAAACAAAAAGCACACCCCAAGACACCCTAGACTCTAGTTATTATCTTGCCCAAGTTTCTGTGAACTCACAAAATTAGGTTGTTTCTTCCCACCTCCAAAAGACCACTTAATTATTTTCTCTGTATCTCACTGATGATCTCCAGTACTACAATGCAAAGTGTGCTTAGGGGAAACACAAATTACAATGTTTTGACTAACATCAAAGATCCTTTATTATATCTTTGGTAGTATTGTTTTTTTCAGACTGACAATAGTATATGCCCCCAAAACTATTGTAATTTTCAAATGAAATAGATAGATATTGATATAGTAATATATAAATATATTATTATCTATCTGTGTTGTTAGATCTATATTGAAAAATATCAATATGGTTAGATATATATGCATATACACATATGTGCATATATTTTTATAAAAACTTTGTGAATTTTAAAAATAAATCATTCTTATACACATATTTTCAAAAATATTCTTTGAATGAATCAATCAATGAATGAAATCAATAGTTTATTAAGTGCTAAACTATGTGTCAAACACTCTTCTTAATTCCTGGAGATACAAAAATTAAAATAAAAGGATCTTTGAAAACTTATATTCTGTTAAAGAAGATGACATAATGATATAAATAAATACAACATTCAGTCATATTAATGGAATAGGATGGTACTTTGAAAAAACTCGATGTCCACTTTCTTATTTTATAGATGAGAAAACCGAAGCCCAAGGTCACAGAGTTAATAAGTGACAAAGCTGAGATTTGAACTCAGATGGACTTATTTCAAGCCTCTCTCACTTTCTATTACACTATTTTGCAGGGCAAAATTTTTAAGGAATGTAATAGTAGCTGAAGGTTTCAAGTATAAGATAATATTTAAGATGAATTTTAAATGAATTAAAATGTAAACACATGAAGTAAGATATATACATTAACTAAAATCTCATTTCACAAACAATGGAAAGTCCTTAATAAAGTAGAAGCCCACTGTTTTCTGCCTGCCCTAATTTCACATTTCCTACCTTTAATAACTGCACCTTTTCTATCCTTTCTTCCAGGGTTTATCACATTCTCCCCCTCTTTAAGTTGTCTAAGTCCCCAGAGTTGCTCCTTTCCTCATCCCATTAAAAAATAAATGAAAACTATCAAACATCTCAGCTCCAAGGAAGACGCATGAAACCCATGGGAGCTTCAGTTTAAATTAACACCTTTTCTTCCATAGGATTGAATTTAACACATTTCAGTACCCATTAGGTGGCCTGTCAGCTTGATTTTTTTTTTACCTAAAAACCATTTACACTTAAAGTTCACCATGAGACCTAATTATTCCCTGGTTCCTTTTTATTATGTCTCCTGATGCTTTTTAATTAGAGTTGTTTTTTAAATAACATAAACACCATTTACCACAAGCACTATCACAAATTTTACTAGGTGCTACTACTTTTAAAACAAAAGAATTCATTAATTTGACCATCATGACTGTGATTAAGGTCATACCTACTCGAAACAAATGTTCAAACCATACTGTGTTATTTGACCCCAAACATTTATTTTTCCTCCTGATTTGCCTGCCTATACAACTGAATTTATAAAGTAACTGGAAAATACTTTGTGAACAAACTATTTGACTTCTCTTACAGTTATTCTTTACCTAAGTCAAATGATTAGATTAAACCTAGATTCTTTCCTGTTTAATCTATTTGTGAATTTTTCAGGTATTTGAATCTGAAGAGTAAATCATAATTATGATATATGGAGTCAAGTTAAAGATTTTACTTGTCTCTATGATATAACTGAGAGACATTTCCAGAAAGGACTTTTAGAATTTACTTCTTCCATTTTGGTGCATATATATTTGTTTGTATGTGTGTGTGTGTATGCAAACATGAAACTTTTGAGAAAAAGTCATAGAGGATCATAGATCACAATTTTGGAATAAAATAGTAGAGAGAAATTTCTTTGGGCCCAATGCCAAGATCTAATATTTCTAAACATAAGCCAGAATAGTCAAATAAATTGCATATGACACATCACCAGCTACAAACATTAGGTCATTTGACCTAAGACTTTATTTAGTATATAGAAGTTTCAGGTATTATATATGAATAAATTAACTTGATCCAAATATTGAATTCAAATAATACTGGTCTAATAATCAGGTATTTAGAGTAGAAAAGACCTTTAGAGTAAATGAGATTTAGAGATAATCTTGTCCAATTCTTTTATTTTTCATATTAAAAAAGTAAGGCTCAGAGAATTTAAATCATTCATTCAAGGTAACATGATATTAAGTGGAAGAGTCAAGATTCAAATTAAGGTCCAATTAACCCCGACTTGGGGATTTTTCCAATACAGCCTGTTTTATTCTTGGTAAAAATGATTTTCATAGTTGGAATTTCCTGTCTAAATAAGGAACAAGACTTTTATGAAGAACAGGAAGTATGTCAAATTCAACATGTCAAAAATGGAAGTCATTTGCAATTTACTCCCACCCTACCTCCAAACTCAACTTATTCTGTCAAAAGTGTTATCATTGCATTTTTGTGTCATCTTTGATTTTTCATTCTCCTTCACACCTCTACCTAATCAGTTGACAAGTTACCAAGTGTTCATGATGTTTTGCTT
>NW_025359003.1:0-2557 GCF_016433145.1 Gracilinanus agilis | reverse complement strand
CATATATATATATATACACACATATATATATATATGTTTGTGAGTATACAGATTGGGGAACTCAGGTTCATAGAGACTAAGTAACTTGCTCAATTTCTCACAAACAGTAAATGAGAAAAGTAGAACTAAATCTGATACCTTTGGCTTAGAAATCACTGCTTTTCCAATTCATCTGCAAAGAAAACTCCTTTTGGTCTCCACTAAGATTAGTAGCATGGCACAGCTTTGTTGAGAGAGCTTTAGTGTGAAGGTCTAAAAGTGCCTGGTTGAAGCCCAGATTTCAGCATGTTGGGAGTGCATAATGTGCTTGGGAATGACCGGTAAATGGGCTGTCTCAGTAGGTAGTGGGTCTTTTCCCCCCAACATCCTTCAAGCAAAGGCTGAATGACCCCTTATCAGAGTTGAAAGAGATCCTTAACTCATTTTCAAGTTGGGCTACATAACTTCCAAGTTCCCTTGCAATTCGGCAATTCTCTGACTCGGTTAATTTTTCATGTCTATTTCAAAATGGAGAAAAATCAAGATTAATGGTTAATGGAGAAGCCACTGGAACTTGAAAGTGGTAGTTAATTTTTAATATTCTCCAACCTCACCATTTTGAACTACTATGGGGAAGGGGAACAAAGTCCATAAAAGGTATGAATTATAGGAACTTTCAAGCAAGTTATTGAATCTTGAAGTTAAAAGGGACCTTAGATCATCTTGTACAACCTCCCTATTCTTGAAAGTACAATGGATTTTATAAACCAGGCTATAAATGGAAACTAATATATGGGATGTAGGAAGGTAATATCAAAAGTTACAGTTCATAATAGACCTATATTACACGCGCATGTACCAAAGGTATAAATCCTCCAGGATGCTGTCCAAGAATTAATTGCTGGACAAAGAGGTTCAAGACACCTTGAAAGGATTATTAAATTTTTTTTCAGTTCATGGTTTGAAAATCTCTACTTATTTGTGAATGCTTTTCCCATGTTGTATCATTATGCAATTTCAAAGTTGGAACAAAATGCAGTGGTCCTGCGGGCTGACTTATGGATGACAAAGAAGCCTTTTTATAATATCTCTGATGAATGGCTATCAAGCTTTTGTTTCCCCTCAGAGAAAGGAAAACTTTGCTCTCCAGAGGTACCTTTTTCCATTTTTAACATAGTTCTAATTATCAATAATTATTTTTCTTCTTGATATCAAACCCAAGTCTGTTAAATGTTCTATAAACATCTAGGATAGTCACATTTATGGCTTTCTCAATACAATCTATTTTTTAAACCCTTACCTCCTGCTTTGGAATCAACACTAAGTATTATTCCAAGGTTGAAGAACAGTTTGGGTGAAGTGACTTATCTAGGGTCACACAGTTAGGAAGCATCTGAGGTCAAATTTGCACCTTAGACCTCCCATATTTAGGCCTGGTTCTATACCCACTGAGCCACCTGCCTGCCCCTAATATGATCTAATATAACAAGTATTTATTAAGGAACTACTATATGATTGCATGAAAATGACTTACCTTCAGGAAACTGTAAACTTGTTGAGGAAAAAGGCAGTTTTATTTTTGTCTGTATCACAGTTTCTGGTCTAGCATTTATCACATACCAAGTAATTGTTGAATGAATGAATGGGGACCAGTTGATAGAGAAACAATGTTTGTCTATTTTCTCTAAGGTCTGGGGTGAAGGCCTAAGGTGGAGGTAGACCCCTCCTTGCTGAGAACCTGTCACATTCTGGAAGCACTAATAGTCCTCACTCCTGCAGCTACCTTGTCATGGCCTTGCATTTGACAGTGTTCTTGGAGCCAGACATTCATTACTTGGACTATAAATAGACTGCAGACTCCTTTTATTAAGGCTCCCCTGGAAACGACTCTCCATTAACTTCATGAGAGGTCATTGAGTCAGCATTCCCAGGAACCTCTCTCAATCTGCTTTACCAAATCTTAAGAGTGTATGTGTGTGTGTGTGTGTGTGTGTGTGTGTGTGTGTGTGTGTGTGTTTTGTGTATTCATAATTTATTTTTTGCAAGAGTCAGGGCAGGGTATAAGTCACTGATTCTGAATAACCGAACAGTATCAGAAATATCCTGGATATATTATTTTCTTTCCTTTCCAAAAAGTGTCACATCTCAGCCAGCGGCAGCAGCTGTCACAGGAGGTTTAAAGATTTGTTTTGCAACCAACATGTGGATTTTTCTCCCAGTATTCACATTGCTGTACATCTCAGAGCCCATGGCCTTGGCAGCTGCCAGCCTGAGTCATTCAACATAGCTCTCACTCCTTTCTCCTATCTTCCTTTCCACCGCCCTCTCTTTTCTCCTTTCTTGCCTCATTCTCTTCTGTTTTATTTTCTTTTCTCTCCCATTTTTACTTTTCCTCTTTCACAAACCTTTTCTCTTTATCTTTCTTCTCTCTTCCTGCTCTCTCATTCTTTGTCTCTATCTTTCTGTCTTTGTCCCTTTTTTCATATTAATTGCCTGTCTGATTGTCTTTCCCTGTCCCCTTTTCCCTTTCTCTGTCTCTCCGTTGGACTTTCTCCATCTTTCTCTTTCTGTGCCTGTA
>NW_025359002.1:0-3762 GCF_016433145.1 Gracilinanus agilis | reverse complement strand
GTCTCTAGGCCTGACTCTCACTCCACTGAGCGACCCAGCTGCCCCTGGGCTGTTTTATTTTTGTCTGTCCCCTTCAGTGCTTGAGTCCCCTAGTATATAATGCCTTATATATAGTAGGTGCCAATAAATTCTTGATGTTTGGTAAATGAATGCATGATAGTTTTTTTGTTAATAATTGAGGCATTCATTTAAATTGATAGGAATAAGAGCCATTCCACCATCTATAAATGTTCTAAGAATTTAAACTAGCAATTCTGAAGGGAATAGATCCAAGCTCTTGATACTCATATGAAAATTTCTCCAAATTGTTAATAAATTAAGAGCAAATGGAAATTAAAGCAAATTAAAGCAGTTCTGAGATTCTACCTCACACCTATCAGATTAGCAAAAGTGACAAAAATGGAAAATTACAAATGTTGAAGGGGCTGTGAGGAAATGCATTGTTGGTGGAGCTCTGAATGGTCTAACTGTTGGGCAAAGAAGTTTAGAATTATGGCCTCAAAGTTACAAAATTTTTTAAAAGAGGAAAAGGATCCATATATACAAAAATAAAGCAGCTTTCCTTGGAGAAGCAAAGAATTAGAAACTAAGTGGCTCTCCATTAATTGGAAAATGGCTAAACAAATTTTGGAACATGAATGTGACAGTGCGCTATTGTGCTGTAAGAAATGAAGAGACACTTCTGAAGAGACCTGGGAACACTTGTATATTCTGATGCTGAGTAAAGGGAATAGATCCAGAAGAAAAATTTATACTCTAACATCAATACTGTAAAAAGAACAATTCAGGGGTAGCTACGAAGCTCAGTGGATAGAGCACCACTGCTCAATGTCTTCCACCTGGAAGAACTTTGTTTATACAGACCATCCCCTAGATCTTAGTGCCCTTAAGCTAGAGGCACTCAGCTTTAACAGCTTAGAAATGAGCTAAGATTTTTGTGTGTGGTTTTGTCGAGTTGTTTTTTATCCATGTCTGACTCTCCATGACCTTTTTTGGGTTTTGTTGGCAAAGAGACTGGAGTTATTTGCCATTTCCTTCTCCAGCTCACTTCACAAATCAGGGAACTGAGGCCAGTGGGGTTAGGTAACTTGCCCAGGATCACATGGCTAGGAAGTATCTGAGGCCTGATTTGAACTCAGGTCTTCTTGTCTTTAAGCCCAGGATTCTATCCATTCCATCACTTAACTGGGATATCCAGTATTTCATAGGTTCATAGCATCACAGAACATGAACTAGAACCTCAGAGGTCATCAAGTCCAATCCATTCACTTTATACGGGAAGAAAGAGGCTGAGACAAGGTTAGGTGGTTTGTCCAAGATGACCCAAGAAATAAATGGTAGGGACAAGATTGCAACATATGTACTTTGCATAAAATCCAGTGCTTTTCCCACTATACCAATGTCCTTCCTTTTCCCCTTCCTTCCTGTTCTTTCTTTCTTTCTTTCTTTCTTTCTTTCTTTCTCCTTCCTTCTTTCCTTCCATTGGTGGTGGAGAGTAGGGGTCAGACCAGATGCTATAATGTCATTGGTACTGAGAGTTTCAGATATGGAAACATTCCCTATGAAAACAAGTCATCCATCAGTGGCACTGCACTTCTAGTTTTTATGATCACCTTGTAGCATTTAAAGGTGGCATGAATTCCCAATGATCCCACAACCAACACATTTCAGGGTTAGAACCTGAATTATGACCTTGCTGTCGTGGGGTTCAATTCTAGCCACTCTCAATCATGCTGCATCTCAGTTGTGAATTGGATTGTAATAACATATTTCAGGAGATTCAGGAAAATCCCCAATTGCTTGGGGTCTAAAACTTCACAATGGATTTTTTGAGAATGATGTTATGGGAACATACAGTCCTTTTAGTTTGTTTTACTAAAGCAGCCTCTATTCATATCTTGAAAATCCATTATTTGTCATAGGAGCTAAATGGCATCTCTTATTTTTATTTAAAATCTCCTTTTGTTTTCAATCACATTTATACCCATTAAGTTAAAGATTCCTTCTCCATTCTCTCCCAGTTCTACTCTCCTCAACAAAAGAAGACACAGGTGTTAGAAGGGAAACTATGCAAACAAAGGAGTCTTAGCCCATAGTTGGAACAATATATAATAAATGGGTTGAATCTACCACTCCCACAATTGATATTCACTCCATATCAACAGTGTGACTAAGTTTACTTCTGCCTTCTTTTCAGAACCAAAAGCTCATTAGCTTATAAAATGACTTAAGTACAGAAATAAGCAGAAACCACGATGAAAAAGTAAATGGAATCTCTGCAAGTAGCATAACTGAAGGAGTCAATAACTAAGAGCCACATTGGCGCCCTTTGAGGACACGTGCTGTGAACGAAAAGAGGAGCAAACAACAAAAATCCCAAATCATCTACACTCCAATTGAGCTTCATCAGAAAAGCTCCTATTTATGGGGCATCCTCCCATTAATCATATAAAATGATTAATGTACATTATTTTTTTTGATCATCAGAAAGATTCAGAATGATAGGTGCTATCAACAGACCAATTTTATAGACAGAAAAACTGAGATTCAGAGAGGATGGGTGATCCTCGAGTCACACTGCTATTAAAATATTTTGAAAGATGATCTTAGCATTGTGTGGCTGTTTTATAATGATAAGAATGTTCAGACTCATCTAAAGAAGACCATGTTGATAATTTTTGTAGTATTGTTGTGGTATCCTGAGCAAGTACCTAAATCTGGGCCTTGGGATACTCCCTAAATATTTATCTTTGAACATACAAATAGCTTTCCATTGGCCTCTGCAGGGGGGTTATTCTGAAATCACAGAACCTTCAAAATCTTTTGGCCACCAGAAAAACCGAGAAGAGACTTCTAATTCCAGATTACTTGGGGTAATTCTACTTTCAAAATATTTTATTTTTCTTTCGCAGTTACAGCAGTCAGTGCTAATTTGAGGTACTTACAACAGAATGACTAAAAAATGCTGACATTAAAAACAAAACCAAAAACACTTATTCCTGTGAAACCTTGGCAAATGGAAAGGCACTTCATATTAATGGAGACTCGGTTCCTTTGACCTAAAATATGGAGTTTGGACCTAAATCTATGTTCCTATTATTGAGTCCTTTCAGTCACATCCTACTCTTTGTGAACCCATTTGAGATTTCTGTGGCAAAGATATCAGAGTGGTTTTGCCATTTCCTTCTCCAGGTCATTTTACAGATGAAGAAACTGAGGCAAACAGGATGAATTTGCCAGGGTTCACAAACCTAGGAAGCATCCAAGACCGGATCTGAACTCAAGAAGATGAACCTTCCTGATTCTAAGCGCAGTGCTCTGTCCACTCTGCCACCTAGTTGTCTTTGGTCCTATGGTTGGAGCCAGTTAAAATGGATGTGTCCAAAGGAATTAGATCTTTCCTAACAAGACAACCTTTTACTTATAGAATCCTTTTAATTCACCACAAAAACCAAAACAATGGAATCATTCCAGTTAATCATTTCCTCCGAAATTTGTGAAGGTTACCAAGGAAACTTCTGAGAAGGTACGTGACTTGGTCAGTCACTTAACCAATGTGAATCTTGGACTTTCCTGACTCCAAGTCCATCACGCTTCACTATCCACAGGTGCTTCCAGGGGACTAATTGCATTTCCTTCAAGAACTGAAGAGGGAGAAAAGAAATCCAGTCCTTACAATGAAGTCTCTGAGAAAAAAAGGGAAAGGGAAGAGGAGATGCTCCAGCTCCCTCCCCAGGAATGGAGTCTGGAAAAAGCATTATA
>NW_025359001.1:0-1091 GCF_016433145.1 Gracilinanus agilis | reverse complement strand
ATATATATATATATATATCCAAATAAAGCTAGGCCTGTAGCTAATGCCCCCCACTGGCCCATCCACTGATTTCAGCTTGTCCTAGGGCAGGCTGGCCAATGGGTAGTTTGACAAAAGAAATTCTGTCCTCTTTTTGATTCTTTTCAACTTGTGATTCAGCATCCAATCAGCATCTCCTCTGTAGGCACCAGGACACTGGCTGGGGAGGGAGGGATCAGGGAATCACCTAATTTTTGCCTTGTTTTGTAATCCCAGGGCTCGGCCTCTCACATAGGAAATGCTTCATAAATGCTTGCTGATGTACATGAAGATGAATGTGTGCAAATCACTTACACAGTGTTATTTCATTTGAATCTCACATCAATGCTAGGAGGTAGTTGCTGTTGTTATCCCATTTTACAGAGGAGGAAACTTGAGGCTGAGATAGGTCAAGTGATATGTCATGCACCTAGTATCTGAGATAGGATTTTGAATTCATTTCTTCCTGAGTCTAAATCCAGATGGATTTAGATCCATGGAGGTGGTCGTTTCCTCTGATAGAATATGATCTCCTGGAGGGCAGAGACGTTTATTCTTTGTCTTTGTGTCCCCATCACCCAGCACAGATCCTGGTGTATCTAGAAGGGGCTCAATAAATGCTCATTAATAGGTAAATGCAAAATTGAGCTTATTTAGTGTTTTAAATTCCTGCTCTGCCACCTGTGTAAGTTTGAAAAAGTCACATCACCTTTATGGGCTTGAATTTCCCCCTAAAATGAGAGAATTGGGATCAGATGATCCTCCTGCCTCTAGCCCTAACATCCTATAATCCCTAATCAGGCCATCTCTGTGCAAAAGAAAAGTCCAGACAGGGCTCTGTGAAAATTCCCAAGAGGAGGGGCAGTTAGGTGGCTTAATGAATAGAGCTTCAAGCCTGGAGTCAAGAGAACCTGGGTTCAAATCTGGCTTCAAATACTTAACTACCTATATGACCCTGGGCAAGTCTTTAATCCCAATTGTTTAGCCCTTACCAGCCTTCTATACTGGAATGGATACAATGTATCCATTCTAGGACAGAAGGTAAGGGAAAGGAAGGAACAAAGGAATGAATG
>NW_025359000.1:0-8330 GCF_016433145.1 Gracilinanus agilis | reverse complement strand
CCTTCCTTCCTTCTTTCCTTCTTTCCTTCTTTCCTTCTTTCCTTCTTTCCTTCCTTCTTTCTTTCCTTTTTTCTTTCCTTACTTTCTGTCTCAGTATCAGTTCTAAGATGAAAGAGTAGAGCAGCAAGGGAAGTTAAATGACTTGTCCAGGGTCATGCAGCTAGGAAATATCTGAGGCTGGATTTGAACCTAGGACCTCCCATCTCTAGGCCTGACTCTCAATCCACTGAGTGTGGGAGATGACGTCTCATTCTTGAATAGAAAGGACAGCTGGGAAGTGAGACCTGAACTTGTGCTGGAGTCTAGAACTGGGAATGCAATTTACATTTTAGACAGACTAGGATGACCCTTCCCATCTATAAGAGCTTAACTCTCTGTCATTGGGGAGAGAGTTACAATGGGTTACAGCTGTTGAGTTCTCTGTCTTTCCCTCTGGAACACCCACCCTTGGCAGTTGCTGGCGAACACCACAATCTTCCTCTGTGGGAACTTGATGGGTGCCTTTCACAAGTCCCAGATGCAGGATGCATCCAAGGACCTCTACATATATACCCATAAATACATCCAGCTTCGAAGAAAACTGAAGATTAAGAAACGTCAACAGGTAAGCACTCCTGGGAGCAGTTGTGCAGCTTGAGATGGTCCAAATTGTATTCTGGGAAATCATATCCATCACCCTGTTCTTCTTCTTTGAGACACTCAACTTCTTTCCCTTCATTTTGACTCTTCTTCCAGCCTTTCTGGTCTTCTTCCCAGATATTCTATGGACATTCCTGCCTTTGCTTATCTTTTTCTCCCTGCAAAGACACCCTTTCCATTTATTCAAATCCTTTCTTCAAAAACCAGCTCAAATCTTATCTCCTCTAGGAAGTCTTCTCTAGTTGCCTCGTGTTATAGCTCTTTTCTTAAAAAAATTATCACATTTATTTTTGGTTACATTTTAATTTCTAAGCTCTCTCCTTCCTAGAGAAGACTCCACACTAGAGAAGAATCATTTGACTCTATATTTGCAAAACCATATCCTGCATACTTCTCTTTATCAGTTCTTTCTCTGAAGGTGGACATTAGAGCTCTTATTATAGGTGCCACATCTATGTGGGAGTATTGGTTATGTTCAGGAACATTTTATTATGCACTGTATTGTTCTTTACTTAATATATATGATCCTCATCTTTTCAAATTAGAATGTAACTCACTAGGTGAATCCCTGGCTAGCTTCTCCCTGTGGCTTAAATTTATCAAAATGACTAGTGTTTGCATATCTTTGGGGTCTGAAGACAGTATGGAAGTGCACTGATTGGGAAGGTAGGGACTGAACCTTATTACCTCTTCTAGGATAGTTTTCAGTCTGGCTAAGACCACCATTTTTCTTTTCTATTACCTTCCATCTAAGAGTCAATACTAGGTATCAGTTCTAAGACAGAAGAAGGATGACCATTTTTCCCCTTTAATTAATTAATTAATTAATTGATTAAGGATATTTTTCCATGATTACACAATTCATGTTCTTCCCCTCCTCTCTTCCCTCCACCCTCCTGGAGCTGACAAGTATTTCCACTGGGTTATACATGTTTCATTGTTCAAAACCTATTTCCATGTTATTCATATCTGCAATAGAGAGATCATTTAACGCTAAACCCCCAATCTATCCCCATCAAACCATGTGATCAGTCATATGTTCTTCTTCTGCTTTTCTACTCCCCTAGTTCTTTCTCTGGATGTGGATAGCATTCTTTCTCATCAGTTCCTCTGGATCGAAGGATGACCATTTAAAAACCTCTTTGGGTTTTATTATCTTATCTGTAAAATGAGGGGGTTAGGTTAGATGCTCATTAAAAACTTATGACTTAAAGTAAGACCATATCTTCTTCCCTCATGCTTAAAGGTACTTTATAAACTCTTGTGAAGTTGCCTTGATAGTGGCATCAACCCTTTGGTCCAAGGTACTGTGGTGGTTTATTTTGCAGAAAAAAACTTTGGGAGAATTTGATGGTCATGTGAAAGAGCAGTTAGATACTATTTTTAAAAAAATATTTTTATTTCATTAAATATTCCCCAATCACATTTAAATATTTTCTAAACAATTGTTAACTTTTTTTTTAGCGCTAAACTTTTTCACTCTCTCCTATCCCTCTTACCTCCTTGAGAAGGCAAGCAGTTTGATATGGATTATACACAGGAAGTCATGCAAAACTTATTTCCACATTAGTCATGTTATAAAAGGAAACACAAAGAAAACCTCAAGATTAAAGAAAAAAAAACTATGCTTCAATCTGTGCTCAGAGTTCATCAATTCTCTCTCTGGAGGTGGAGAGTGTTTTTCACCATGGGTGCTTTGGAACTTTTGGAACTTTGCAAATTTAGAAGCAGAGAGTGTCTGAGCTAGAAGGGACCGTAGGGACTCTGTCTCTTCATGTTCTATTTGGCCTAAGAGTATAGCACTAGGGTGGTGATGGCAAACCTATGACACGCATGTCAGCACTGACACTCGTAGCCATTTCCAATGACACACGGCTGCATACAGAGAAGTATGGGGCTGCATGATGATGAAACATTTGCTGTAGTGTAGATACTCTGTGCACTATAGATGACAATTCTACCTATATTAATTACCTGTTTTGGTTTATTAAATATAGTTATAGATTACAATTATACATTTTATTATTTAAACTATAAATATTGTGAAATTATGGTTTTTTTCTCAAAGTGACCCACCACCCGAGTTATGCTCATTTTTTTTGGTGAATTTTGACACACCAAGCTCAAAAGGTTGCCCATCACTGCACTAGGACCAAGGGGTAGGATTTACTGGGAGGCAGATTTTCAGGGCAATGTGAGGAAGAACTTCCCAGGTAGAGTCGCCTAATGATAGAATGAAGAGCATACTTTGGGAAGTAATGAGTTACCTCATTACTGGAGGTTTTTAATCAGAGGTTAGATGGCCTCCTGAGGCCCCCCTCAACTTTGAAATGCTCTAATTCCCTGCCCTTCAGGAGAACTTGCTGCTCTCGGTATTACCGGCTCACATCTCAATGGGAATGAAGTTGACCATCATTGAGCGGCTCAAGGAGAACAATGACAGAAGAAATATGCCTGACAACAACTTCCACAGTCTCTATGTCAAGCGGCACCAGAATGTGAGGTGAGGAAGAGCCACCCATGGGAGATAAGGTTGGGTGGGGAGGTTGGAGCCATGTTTTGGAGGTGCCTGAATGCTGGAGTCAAGTTTATATTTTATTCAGAAGGCAAGGGGCTTTTTGAGTAAAGGTATAGCATCATCAGAGCAGTACCTTAGGAATGTCAGTTGGACAATGAATAGCATGAATGATGGCTTGGAGTGGGCAGGAGAGGGACTTGAATCGGGGACACTAAGTAGGAGGCTGATATCATAATGTTGTAGGTGAAAAAAGGGTGAAGGCCCGAACTTTAGTGGTTATAATGAGAGTGGAAAGGAAGGAATGGATACTCAAGATATGGTAAAGGTAGATAGAACAAGATTGGGCAACTGAATGGATATGAGGGAGAAGAAAAGAAGACTACTTGGAATTTACTATCAATAGAAATAGAGAAATTGAAGGAGAATTATTGATTTTTTAAAAGTCTTTATCTTCTGTTTTGGAATCGATATTAAATATGGATTCCAAGACAGAAGGGTGGTAAGATCTAGGCACTTGGGGTTAAATGATTTGCACAGAAACTTGCCCACTGACAGCTAGTAAGTGTCTGAGGTCAGATTTGAACCCAGGTCCTCCCTGCACCAGTTCTGTCTCTCTATCTACCGCGCTGCTTAGCTGTTCTGGAGAGAATCAACGTTAAGAGAGGAGATGTTGAGCTTAGTTTTATATGTGTTGAGTTTGGTATGCCAGCAGCAGTGTAAATAAGCTTTGGTAGATTGATAAAAATATAGAGAAAATTTGGAGTTATCTTTATGGGGGTGATAACTGAAGTCGTGTTAATGGATGAGATTGCCAAGGGGAGAGGAGAAAGGAGAGGAGAGAAAAAGGGCAATGACAAATAGGGGATAAAGCACTCAATTAGTTTTCTAAGAATTCAATGAAGGGATATCACAAAGAAGGCTGGAGTAGTAAGACAGGGATTTGTGGAGGAGGTGGAACAGACTGGGGCTTTGAAACACTGGAAAGATTTTTATATTTGGGAGAGCGTTCAGGAAATCAGGATCAGGGACAGAGTCAGGGAGATGGAGGAAATCCAAGCAGGAATAAGCCTGATTTTTTCTGGAGATAGTCAACAAGACTGTGTGGCTTGAGTTCTTAGTGATACTAGATGAACATTCTTTGGAGGAGTGGTGTCAAACTGAAGTGGAAAGGATCTCTTATTGTTGAATGTTGACTTAGAAAAACCACAAATTAACACTATGTTGTATTGTATTTTTATTTAATTTGGTAAACATTTCCCAATTATATTAAAAAAAACCCCCTTACCTTCTGTCCTAGAATCAATACTGTGTATTGGATCCAAGGCAGAAGAGCTGTTAGGAATAGGCAATGGGGGTCAAGTGACTTGTCCAGGGTGTCAAGCTAGGAAATGTTTTCCTTATTCCATTTTAATCTGGTTCCCTCCACTTGTGGCCACAAGTTTGAGACCTCCCATTTTACTGACAGAGCTTCATCCCTTGGCTTCAGAGACACCACAGTCCTCCTGGTTCTTTCTTCCTAAACACTTCTTTGGATCTTCATTTTGATGCAGTAATGTAGGTGTTTTCCCAGGGACTTGCTTGTCTATACTATCTGCCTTGACCATCTCAGTCCACCTCCCATAGTTTTAAATACCACTTCTGTGCAGGTGATTCCTCCATCTCTGTCTGTATACCCAACCTCTTTCCCGAGTTTCAGACCCTTTCTCCAGTTTCTACCTTTTGTCTTATCAGCACCTTAAGCCCAATATGTCTCAAAGTGATTATGTTCTCTCATCCCCTAAATCTGCTCCCACTTCTGACTTCACTGTTTTTGCCTGTGGAACCCCTATCCACCTATCAGTCAACTAATATTTATTAGCTATATGCAGACAGTCTCTGATGCTTGTGACCTCTTTCTCAGCTCATGCCATCATTTTCCAAGCCCCACCAAGTCTATCTCTGCATCATCTCTTTGATCAGACCCTTTCTCTCTTTTCTCACTGCCACCTGCAATGGATCCTCATTGCCAGTTGTTTAGATGGTTGCAGGATTCTCTCCTCCCTCCAATCCATATGTTATTATTAAAAATGATGAGGGCCGAGATTAGAAGGGAGAATAGTATTTTAATAAAAGCCATGCTGATAGAGATAAAATCATTAGACCACGCGCCTGTAAGTATTCAAACTGCCACCTCAGCCATTTTTTACCTTTCGTACCTTCCCGTGCCTGGTAGCTAAAGAGGCAGTTCAAAGTCACTTCCCCCCTATTTAAAACAGTCCCTCACCTTGAATACGTAATCTAAAACAGGAAACCCATTGGGGATCACGGGAAATGTAGTTCCAAATATCCCAAGTGATTTTAAATAACACACATAATTCATAGCATTGCCAGATGGACCTTTTTTAGGCATATGGCCGGTCGTGTAAGCATTCAGTAATTTTGGTGAGCTTTCTGCTGTCTCCTGAGTAAGATTCAAATTCCTGTCTCAGGTAATCCCTTCCATACACTTGGGGCTCCAGTTTACGTGGCATTGCCATATCTCTAGCATCTTAGGGAAAGAGCTGAGGTATGACTGGAGGCCTGAAATGCCTTTTCTGCCCCTCTTTGCCTATTGAATTCTTGACTGTCCTTTAAAACTCTACTTCTTTGCCCACTTGACTGAGAGGTGGGGCATGGGCAGTGCCTTTTCTAAGCTTTGGCTCTTCCCCAGCCCCTTGTAGAGTGTTGGAGATATACTATGGACTTAATAAACATTTGTTACTGTTTCTGCCCAAGAATAATAGGTGGCAGGGCTGGGACTTGAACTCAGGTCTTCTGAGTTCAAAATACAGTGCTTTTGCTGAATGAAGAGACTAGCATTTTCCCGGCTTCCTATTTCCTAATGTCTTCAATCACCTTTTCTCTTTTCACTGATGTCTGCTCTGTGTTTATACTAGAGATGTAAATATTCTAGGGCTATTTGTCATATGGGGGGCCCTGGGAAATAAGGATGGAGTCAAACCAGATGGTGAAAGAAGGGTCTCAGAAAGTTTTTTCACTTGCCCTTTCTCTTCTTCACTATGACTTACCCCAATTCCAGCAGGGCATGATGGTGGCGCCATCAAGGTTGGTTGTATAAGGGATTGATTGAGTCTTGGAAAGGTTGAGACCATTCTAGTTCTTCCCACACCACCTGCCCTGAGTCTTCCAGAGTCCCCAAAGGAGGCTGCTGGCTCCTTGCCAGCTCTGGTTGAGAAGCAAAGCTGGGGAATGGGATAGCAGGGAGGGGGAGTAGGTGGGGGCACCCTCCAAGGTAGGTGCTTGTTATTAACCACACTGTACCTTCGTAGTGGGTGCTTTGAGCCAGGCAGACGTGATCTCATCCACCCCACAGCTGCCTGGGCAAAGCAGAATGGGTCACACCTCTCCAAGGTGGCCCAGCACTGCTGCCAGGAAGGCAGAAGGTACTCATTACTGTTAAAGTCATGGAGGAAGACCCTGCCTGCTTCTAAAGCCGCTGAAAGCTGGAGGTTGCTTATTTTGCCCTAACTTCAGGGCTCATGTCCTTACTTCATGGGCAGCGGAACTGAGGCCCCAAAGGGGCTCCAAATAACTGACAGCCATTCAGGGGCTTCATTGTGAATCTCTGGTTCTCACTGTCTTTCCTTCCTGATCAGGGGTCTAGGACAGGAGAACATAGATTCAGGGTACATTGCTTAGGGGTTTTATCCTTTGCTCCACAAGGGCATTGCGGAAACGCCTCCATCATGCTCCTAAGAACCTGCTCTCTCAGACTCTGTCTTCGAAGCCTAGCATTTATAGCCTTCTGGAATCTGACTCCATTTTACCTCATTCTCACCTTCTCTCCTTCATGTGCTCTCCATCATCGCCAAAGGGGATGTTCTCCATCTCCCTCTCCCCTCTCTGCTCCAGAGATGGTCCCCTCCTTCTCTTGCTCGCTCCTGTCTCTGCCCCAAAGCTGCCCCCCGAGCTCCCCCTGCCTGCTCTCATCTCTGAGCTTTTGCTTACATGATTCCCCTGGCTGGCCTTCTATATTCATCTCCCTTAGTTGGTTGTCCTCCTGTATATCCTTCATGTGCTAATTCCTCCATGAAGCCTTTCTTGAACCTGAAAGTGATTGCTTCCTTACCTTTAGACAGCTTGTGGCACTTTGCTGGGGTCCATCTTTTGATCTGACTGTTCTCCCTTGTAACATAGTTATTTCTGTACTTCTATTCTCTCATTACTTTGAAAGTTTTTTTTGAGGCAACTAAGTGGCATAGGGGAGATGGGATGGAGGGGGGGGGATTGGGGCGAAGAAGACCTGAGTTCAAAACCTGCTTTAGACACTTACTAGGTGTGTGACCCTGGACCAGTCATTTAATTTCTCAGCCTTACTTTCTTCTCTAAAATGGGTATCATGTAATAGCATCTACTTCATAGGATTGTTGCGAAGAGAACATATATTAAGTATGTTATAAACCTTAAAGTAATATATAATTGTTAGTTATTAATAATTATTATTATTTCTGGGAAAAAGGGCTCTCTTTTTTGTCATTGTATTCTTAATATCAAACACAGTGTCTCAAGTATAGTACAATAGGCCTTTTTTTTTTTTTAAACTGTTACCATCAGTCTTAGAATCAGTACTGTGTACTGGCTCCAAGGCATAAGAGTGGTAAGGGCTAAGTAATGGGTGTTAAATTACTTGCCCAGGGTCACACAACTAGGGAGTGCCTGAAGCCAGATCTGAACCCAGGATGTCCCATGTCTAGGTCTGGTTCTCAATCCACTGAGCCATCTAAGTGCCTTTGTACAATAGATCTTGATTGAATGTTTGTCCAATTGAATTTGCTGGGGACCCCAAGAACATAATGGATGTTTCTGTTAAGCTTGGAATACTTCATTTGACTGCCAGGAGAGGCAAGGGCAGCAAAACCCAGATCTATAACTGGAAAACAGCTTCTGATGGGCACGGGAGAACATTTGGGTTAGGAGTGGGGGCAAGAGGAGTGAGGTGTTAGGACGGAATTGATCACAGCAAATATAGTCACTTCTTTCCTCAGTGCTTGTTCTGGGCATTGTTCCAGTATTCTGTCAATATTTCCTTTGTGCTCAGGAGATACAAATTAATTTTAGCATTATTTTGGTCAAAGTATATGAGAAAGAGTGGAGGATGGTGGGTCGAGAGATTGTCTTGGTGTCAGGAACACCT
>NW_025358999.1:0-3796 GCF_016433145.1 Gracilinanus agilis | reverse complement strand
TCTCTACTATGATACTGAAATTATTCTATCAAAGGTCACCAGTAGCTTTCTATTCACAGTTTTTGACCTTGTAGTATTTACCACAATTGTCTCTCATCATGTATATATATATATATGTATATACATATATACATATATTATACGTAGCAAGTAAGGAATGACTGAACCAGAATTAGAAACCAAGCCACTTCCTTTATTCCTTCATAGTCAGTAACAAAGTTGGTTAATTTTATTTTCCCCCAATTAGAATATAAAATAGATTTTGTGATGACTAAATTGAATTTTCTCTCTCTTAACACTTAAGAGGTTGTTATTTGGTAGATTTTCCCTCCAAAAACTGTGTAATGAAACCCTTTCATATTTAGATAGTCTATGAAAATGTAATCACTAAATAATCTATCACCTTTCTGTAAGTCTGGTAAGGTGTCTCTTCTTAATTTGGTCTCCCAATGAACTTTAGCTAAGAGACAGACATCAAATCACTATAAGTATGTTTTTTATATTTTTCCAGGTGAATTACCAGAACTTGCCTTTTGTTTGCAATATCTTCAAGAACACTTAAAGTCTCCAACAGACAATGAGAAATAGGACTTGAATACAATTAGGCTTTAAAAACATTAATGCATTTCCACTTCACTGTATCTTTATAAATAGCTACTGTAGTCTATCTATAATAAACATTTTCACCACTTTTATAGCTTACATAATTAAATTACTAGCTGTGAATTCAGAATGTATTGAAAAGTGAAAAGAAAATAATAATTTATTGAACTTAAATCTGACCAATTTTTTGATTAATATAGTAGTAGAAATAATTACCCATGTCTGAATTCCAGAGATCATATAATATTCCTAGACATGGCTATGATTCCACACTTCTGGAATGTATGAATGGTTCATGAACTCAGTTTTTAAAGCATTTAGCAGAGATGAAAATCATAACTTTAAACTATTTTATGTATTCACTTCATTCACATTTATTAGTTCTGTTTTTGAAAAAAAAACTTTTATCTCAGTGGATGGTTGAATTTATGAAATTTAATTTTATTTGACCAATAGTAAATTAATATTGTTACATGAGATTAATTAATGAAATATAGACAATGACAGTGAAAACTTAGCCTTGATTGCTTTAGGCTACTGGTAAGAGATATCGTATGAGTTTCTGAGAAAATGAGTTTCTCCTACAAAGAAAATTTGAGGCTCAAATCCAATGTCCCTCCTAATAAGACCTGATTGAAACAACAACAGCAGCAAAACTCCAAGTTGAGTTTTTAGTGCTTGTCTGTCTGTTATTTAATCTTTTCACTTATATGTGGATTAAAATTATACTTTGTAATATTCTACTATAGGAACTATGCACTTCTCTAATTGCTACTGCTAGTGTTTCTAGTACTATATTAAATAATAGAGGTGATAAGGGGCATCCTTGTTTCACACTTGATCTTATTGGGAAGGCTTCTAACTTGTCTCCTTTGCAGATGATATTTGCTGATAGTTTTAGGTATATACTGTTTATTATTTTTAGGAAAGGTCCTTCTATTCTTATAGTTCTGATGTTTTCAATAGGAATGGGTGTTGTATTTTGTCAAAGGCTTTTTCCACATCCATTGAGATAATCATGTGACTTCTGTTGATTTGGTTGTTGATATGGTTGATTATGTGGGTGGTTTTCTGAATATTAAACCATCCTTGCTTTCCTGGTATAAATCCCACCTGGTCATAGTGAATAATCCTTGTGAAAACTTGCTTTAGTCTTTTTGTTAGTATGTTAGTATTTCATTTAAGATTTTTGCTTCTGTGTTCATTGAGGAGATTGGTCTGTAATTTTCTTTCTCTGTTTTTGGTCTGCATGGCTTTGAAATCAATTCCATATTTGTGTCATAAAAAGAATTTGGTAAGACTCCTTCTTTGCATATTGTGTCAAATAATTTGTATAGTGTTGAGGTTAGTTGTTTTTTACATGTTTGATAGAATTCACATGTGAATCCATCTGATACTGAGGATTTTTTTCTTAGGAAGTTCCTTAATGGCTTGTTGAATTACTTTTTCTGAATTGCAATTATTTAAGTATTCTCTTTCCTCTTTTGTTAATCTAGGGCAATTGATATTTTTGTAAATATTCACACACCTCACTTAGATTGTCATATATATTGCCATATAATTGGGTAAAATAGTTCTTAACAATTACCTTAATTTGCTCTTTGTTAGAGATGAGATCCCCCTTTTCATCTTTGATACTATTAATTTGTTTTTGTTCTTTTTTTTTATTAGATTAACCAGTATTTTTTCTATTCTATTTGTTTTTTCACAGTACCAGCTCCTAGTTTTATTTATTAGGTCAATAGTTCTTTTACTTTCAATTTTATTAATTACTCCTTTAATTTTTAGGATTTCCAATTTAATTTTTATTGGAGAATTTTTAATTTGTTCTTTTTCTAATATTTTAATTTGCAAACCCAATTCATTGATCTCCTCCCTTTCGATTTTGTTGCTATAGGCACTCAGTGATATAAATTTTCCTCTGAGTACCTCTTTGGCTGTATCCATTAGGTTTTGATATGATATCTCCTCATTGTCATTCTCTTTAATGATGTCTGTAATTGTTTCTATGATTTCTTTGTTGACAACCCTATTTTGAAGAATTAGAATATTGTTTCCAATTAATTTTAAATTTGCCTTTCCATGGACACTTATTGAGTATAATTTTTATCACATCATGATCTGAAAAAGTTATATTTATTATTTCTGCTTTTCTGCATTTTTTGGAATATTTCTATGCCCTGGTACATAGTTGGTCTTTGTATATGTACCATGTACTGCTGAGAATAAGGCACATTCCTTTTTTATTCCCATTCAGTTTTCTACAGATATTTATTAACTCTAATTTTTATAGCTTTTCATTCACTTCCCTTACCTCTTTATTTATTTTTCAGTTTGAATTTATCTAATTCTAAAATCGTAAGTTTGAGATCCCCTACCAATATGATCTTATTATCTATTTCCTCCTTGATCTCCTTTAATTTTTCCTTTAGAAATGTAGATGCTATGCCATTTGGTGCATAAATGTTTAGTAATGATATTACTTCATTGTTTATAGTACCCTTTAACAAAATGTATTTTCCTTCCTTATCTCTTTTTAATCAGATCAATTTCTACTTTAGCTTTGTCTGGTATCATGATTGCTATTGCTGTTTTTTGTTGTTTTTTTTTTTAACTTTAAAGGATGCATAATAAATTCTGCCCCAGTCTTTTAACTTGAATCTGCCTCAAATGTGTCTCTTGTAAACAACATATATTAGGATTCTTTTTTTTTTAATCCACTCTGCTATCTGCTTCCATTTAAGGGGTGAATTCCTCCCATTCACATTCAGTGTTATGAGTAATCCCTGTGTATTGCCTTCCATCATATTATCCCATTAATTCTTGCTCTATTCCCTTTCTCTCTGTTCTTCCTCACCAGTGTTTTGCTTTTTGTCACCTCCCCCACTTCCCTCTCCCTCCAATTATCTCCCTCCTCCCTTATCTTATTCCCCTTCTACTTCTGTGGAGGGAAGATAGAATTCTATACCCCACTGAGTATATTTGTTTTATCCTCTTTGAACCCTTTATGATGAAAGTAGTTTAAGCATTGTCTGTCACCACCCTTATACTCCCCTATGTATAATGATTTTTCATGCATCTTTGTTATATAATTTACCACATTCTATCTCTCCCTTCCCTTTTGTCTCAGTGCAACCCTCTCTTTCATCCACATATAATTCATATGTAAAAGTGATGTGTATATATATATATA
>NW_025358998.1:0-2972 GCF_016433145.1 Gracilinanus agilis | reverse complement strand
GTCAATACACAGAAGTTAAGGGTTTAAAATAAAAAAAAAAAAGAATAGAAAAGATACATTTTCTAAAACACAAATATTTTTCAGATAGAGGATGACAAAGCAAGGTAGCAAGCTTAGAAGATTATTATTTTCGTATTTACTGCTTTACCTTGAGATACTTCAGTATGCTTAGAATCAGAGCAGATATATACATGTATTTTTTGTGATTTGTGATTATGGAAATTACTATTAACAGAATTACTAGTTTGGTCTAGTTGATTTTGGCTCAGAGATATATATAATCATCTAGTTCCTTGTAGAGGGAAAATTTGTAGGCTTCTTCATTCATTCTATCTGAACAGGAGAGAGATTTGAAAAGGAGTTAGCCAGAAGCACAGATTAATTATAGTCTGTAGCTGAGGCAAATATGATTACATTCAGGTCAACTTGGAAGCAGAGACATTAACTAGATAGAAATTTGGAAGAAAATTACCTAGGGGGAAAGAATCAGTAGAGTTATGATTTGATGGGTTGTCTGGGTCACTCTCCACAGATGGGGCAATATTTGCAATTGGGTTTGTGCTAAGGAAAAAAGTCATTGAACAAACATTTATTAAGTGACTGCTATCCACAATGGACAGAGGGGCAGATTTATTGAGAACTTTTGGTGGCAAGAATAATATTAGCTTAGATTCTTCGTGGAGAAGATGAGTAAATGTTAGCCAATTTTGTACAGAAGCATCTCAACCCTATCTAAGATCACATCCTATTCATTTTGTAAGAGAGAGGTAGAGTTAGAGACAGAGACAGAGACAAAGTCAGAAACAGAGATAGACAGACAAAATTCAAAGGTATTCATGAATTATTCCTCTGCTTTTTTTTTCAACAGGCTGTTGGTATTCAAGAATAAGGAAAGTGAAAATGGTGAATATTGTATCAAAGAACAATATAAATTAGTACTTATATGTCTCATACTATAGTGCAGTGGTCCCCAAACTTTTTTGGCCTACCACTCCCTTTCCAGAAAAAATATTATTTAGCCCCCTGGAAATTAATTTTTAAAAAATTTTAATAGCAATTAATAGGAAAGATAAATGCACCTATGGCCATCACCACTTCCTGGATTGCTGCAGCACCCAATAGGGGGCAGTAGCAACCACTTTGGTAATCACTGCTATAGTGGGACTCTGGCTGTCCAACAGATTTTTGAGTGTGAGATAAAAGGAATAGAGTAGCCTCCTTTGGCTGGGGCAGCTGGGTAGCTCAGTGGATTGAAAGCCAGGCCTATAGATGGGAGGTCCTTAAGTTCAAATCCGGCCTCAGACACTTCCCAACTGTGTGACCCTGGGCAAGTCACTTTGACCCCCATTGCTCACCCTTACCACTCTTCCACCAAGGAGTCAATACACAGAAGTTAAGGGTTTAAAAAACAAAAACCTTTGGGAATGATCCCAATACCCTCTATCTCTCCTTGGCATAGAATGTGGAATGTATAATTCTAAATACTTAGAGAATCCTTAGAAGATCTTGCTATGACAGGAAATAGAACAATTTGTTCTGTAATATAAGGCACTACAGTAGATAGAATGCTGGACTTGGAATCAGGAGAACTTCAATTCAAATCCAGCCTCAGATACTTAATAACTGTGACCCTGGGAAAGTCACTTAACCTCCCTCACTCTGTTTCCTTTTTTCTAAAATGAGGATAATAATAGCACTTACCTCCCAGGATGGTGATAAAGATTAAATAAAGTCTATAAAGTATTTTGTAAGTCTTAAAAGGCTATATCAAAGAGGTCTGGGTGGGTTGTGAAAGAATTGGTGGATGTGATTGCTTAGCCGTGATCAGTAATAATTGGAGGTTTTTTTTTTCCCCACCAACTGTGATGGCATACCTATGGCACCAGTGCCAAAGATGGCACACAGAGTGCTCTCTGTGGACATGTGGTCACCCTCCCTCCTAAGAGTTTGTTGTTAGAAAGGCTGAGGGACTCAGATGGAGCTGCTCCCCTTGCCCCTTCCACTGAGCCTGACAACATTTTTTCACATCACTTGCCCAGAAGCCCAGAAGCCCCATGGGAGCACACAGAGGGTAAATTGGGCAACTCACAGGTGGCAGAGCTGGAAGGGAGCAGAGTGCTCATGTCACTCCCCTCCCCCCCTTATACTTGCTGAGGACATTCTTTTTGTTGCCCAGAAGCCCATTGGGAGCACTTTCTCCCTTCCCTGCATGAGGTAAGGAGCGGGGTTGTATGTACCTGGTACTTGGTTGGAGGAAGGGGCATGGCACATAATCTTTGGGGGGGCTGGCATGGCACTTGGCCTGGGGGTAGGGCCTGGCACTCTCTCTCTAAAAGGTTCACTGATTCAAAGCATTGTGTTTAGTTTAAGTATACTAGAGATACTATAACCAATTAAAAGTTACATAGACAGCAAGGGATGTCTATCAGTTTATCTGGATTGCTTAGGTAATCCAGTTGGATCACTTGAAAGTAAATCAAGCAAAGCTAAAGAGTATTTCTTTTTGTGCTACTTGTTTTTTTTTTAGTTTCATCTTTTTTTAAATTTAAACATTTATTAATAATCATTTTTAACATGGTTACATGATTCATGCTCCTACTTTCCCCTTCACCCCCTGCACTCCCCCAACCCATGGCCGACGCACAGTTCCACTGGTTTTGTCATGTGTCCTTGATCAAGACCTATTTCCAAATTGTTGGTGGTTGCATTGGTGTGGTAGTTTCGAGCCCACACCCCCAATCATGTCCACCCCGACCCATGCCTTCAAGCAGTTGCTTTTCTTATATATTTCCTCTCCTGCAGTTCTTCCTCTGAATGTAGGTAGCATTCTTTACCATAAATCCCTCAGAGATGTCCTGGGTCATTGCATTGTTGCTGGTACAGAAGCCCATTACATTCAATTTTACCACAGTATATCAGTCTCTGTGTATAGAGTTCTTCTGGCTCTGCTCCTTTCGCTCTGCATCAGTTCC
>NW_025358997.1:0-1162 GCF_016433145.1 Gracilinanus agilis | reverse complement strand
TGTCCCTATTTATTTTTCTCCATACAACTATTAACTCTAGTTTTTTTTAAAAAATAAAAACCCTTTCCTTCTGTCTTAGAGTCAATACTACGTATTGGCTCCAAGGCAGAAGAGTGGTAAGGGCTAGGCAATGGGGGGTCAAGTGACTTGCCCAGGGTCACACAGCTAGGAAGTGGCTGAGGGCATATTCGAACCTAGGTCCTCCTGTCTCTAGGCATGGTTCTCAGTCCATTGAGCTACCCAGCTGCTCCCTCTAATTTTTCTAAGATTTCATTTACATCTCTTATCTCTTTCTTATTTATTTTTTCATTTGATTTATCTAGAACTGATAGAGGAAGGTTTAGGTCTCCTACTAGTATAGTTTTATTATCTATTTCCTCCTTGAGCTCTTTCAGTTTCTCCTTTAGAAATTTAGATGCTATACCATTTGGTGCATACATGTTGAGTACTGCTATTTCTTCTTTGTTTATACTGCCTTTTATCAGGATGTAATTACCTTCCTTATCTCTTTTAACCTAATCTATTTTTACTTTGCCTTTGTCAGAAATCATGATGGCAACTCCTTCCTTCTTTTTCTCAGTTGTAGCCCAATAGATTTTGCTCCAACCTTTCATTTTTACTCTATGTATGTCTACCTGTCTCATGTGTGTTTCTTGTAGACAACATATGGGAGGATTTTGGCTTGTAATTCACTTTGCTTTGCTCACATTTTATGGGAAAATTCATCCAATTCAGATTCAGCATTAAAATTATCAACTGTATTCCCAGACATTTTGATTCCTTCTCCTTCTCCTGTCCTTTCTTCTTTCACTATTTCCTTCTATACCAGTGTTTTGTTTTTAATCAGTTCCCCTAATCCCCTCCCCTATTGTACTTCCCTTTCTCCCCTTTCCCTTTTTATTCCCCTCTTATTGTTCTTTAGAGTCTTTTTAAGCTATGACCACCCACCCTCTCCCTCCCTAGTATTGCTTCCCTTCCCATCAGTACATTTGTTACCCTTCTACTTTTTTATAGGGAGCAAATCAATTCTCTGCCCTAATTGATCTGATTGTTATTCCCTTTTTAAGTTAATTTCAATGCACTTAAGAATTAAGTATTTCCTTTCTCCAACCTCTTTACCCTTCCATTGTATTGGTCTTTTCCTCTGTTGGCCCCACACGCT
>NW_025358996.1:0-3131 GCF_016433145.1 Gracilinanus agilis | reverse complement strand
CGCCCAGCGTAGGGGGGGGGGGGGGAGCGGGGCGGGGTGGCAGCACCACCACCTCCCTTCTGCAGAGGCTGCTTGGGCTGAATGTTGGTCCCTGTCTCCAGATACTGCACCTACATGACAAATGCCGGCCCCGCCTTTAGAGCCCCAGAGGACATACAACTAAGGAACCGATTCAGCTCTTTCACTAAGAATTAAACAGAGGGAAAAAAGGTTGTTTGCTCTCTTCGTCCAAGGACCCAACGGGTATTTGACACTGTCGATTCACACAAATCCTCTCCCTCCCGCCCGTCCCTCTCCCCCCTTTTTAACTTCCTTAAGATCTGATTTTAAAAGAACAAATTAATAAACCCCGCCCCACAACTTTGTCTAGCCCATTCTCCCTGTTGGAATTAAGTGCAGCTAAAGGACTTAGCACAAGAGGCAGGGAGCGGGTGATGCTCTCCGTTTCGGAATAAAAAAGCAGACTCTTTCCCCGATCTCCAGGTCCCCACCCGTTCCCACCCGTTCCCACAGCCTCCTATAGAAGCAGCAGAAAAATTAGAGAGAGGGATGGTATAAAGGAAGGGTGGAGACAGTCCTCACACCAGTCACACCAATAGGAGTGGACAGACCTGGAGGTTTTAAACCGAAAAAATGTTTTCTGGGGATAGCCGTTAGCCGAGAATTTCTATACAGCTCTGCAGGCTGCGCAGCACATGGTCTCCGAGCCAAGTGGAATCCCACTTGGGGGCTCGTATTCCCCTCCTCAGGAGATTGGGGGGTGCGTAAAAGGGAGTGGCTGCAAACGATTTTGCCCCTTTTGCCTTGGTTTTTTTGCCGACTTATTGTGACCCGCGCTCCTCCCCCACCTGCGTTTTAATTAAAAGAAGGCTGTGGCCAAGTCCACAGCTGACAGATCTTTCAAGGTTATGAAATTGATTGCTCTCTTTCTTCGCCCGGTTTCTATAAATCACCCCCATCAAAATCAGCACAAAAGGATGTCCACACGTAGGATAAGGTAGTAGTGGAGGGTGAGTGTGTGTGTGCGGGGAGGGGAAGGATTCTGCACCCAGGGGGGTTTTGTTCTCCGCATCTTGCCTCCGCCCACCCTCATCTGGCGCTTTGGGATCCCGCAGGCCAGACAGGGAGTGCCTGGGCCAGGACTGGCCACTGGGCTGAACGCCTGGTAACCCACTCCTGCTTACCTTGCTCGATGTTGCCTATGGCTCGTCGCAGGTGCTCCTCGGTCACTATCTCTCCGATGACCACTAACAGGTAAAATTTGCTGTCCAGAAAGCGGTGCGAAAGACTGGGAGAGGTAGATGTCGGGTTAGGGATGCTACAGGACGGCTCCGACTCCGCTTCCACCACCACGGTCGCCATCCTGTAAGCTCCACTCTTCCCGCTGCTGCTGCCGCCTCTCCTCTGTCCGCTCCTCTCTTCTGCGGCAGGGAGAAAGGATTACTTCCAAAGGTGCTTCCTCCCCCTCCCACCCTCCCCCTTCTTTGGCTTCTAGCCTCCACCCCCTTCTTCCTAAGCAGAGAGCTGCGGAGTGGAGCCGGGTAACAGGGGAGTGAGAGAGGGCGGGGAGACGGCGGCGCTTTTATATGGAGACTGGGCAGCGCTAGGAGCCTGGGAGGAGGAGGAGGAGGAGGAAGAGGAGGAGGAAGGGACCCGGCACATCCTTACGTTGTTGCTGCTGGCTGCCTCTCTTCCAGCAGCCCTGGGCTGATGTCATCTGCAGCAAATCATCATGCCCGTGGGCCGGAAGCAGAAAGGACGAGGTGTGCGGACAATGCCCAGAGTGAGGCCTGAGGGCAAAGGGTTGAGAGACCCCTCTTTCCCCAGCCTGGGCCCCTTTTCCAACACCCACTAACCCCTTTGAGATTCCTTGCCCTGGGCTACATTTTTAAGTCTTGGGGAATATTTCTCCAGGCCAGAGAATCTGTTTTCCTAGGACCAGCTACCCTTCCAAGAAAGATGGGATAGAGAGCCCCCTCCCCAGCCCCAGAAAAATAGAGTTTATGTTTTGAGACACTGTATTAGGTGATGCACATATATCATCTAGGCCTTTGACTTAACAACTTCGAATTTCCTTCAAAAGTCAATTTGGAAGAGTAGAGGAATAAAGACCCTGTTACTTCAGTTAAGGGGTTCCCATTCTATTCTGATCTGTGAAGATGAACTACATAAGACTATCTTAAATACAAAAGCCAACTTAAGGGAAGCCACCAGTTAGTATAATGCCAGGCACATAGTAGATACTTAAAAAATGATAATTGATTGGGAAATGTGCTGATTACAGATGTGTTAATTAAAGTTATACATTTATGTATTTCATTGTTGTTCTTTCCTGTCTGACTCTTTCTGACCCCATATGGCTTTTTGGGGGGGCAAAGATACTGGAGTGGTTTGCCATTTCCTTTTCCAGTTCATTTTACAGATGAGGAAACTAAAGCAAACAGGGTTAAGTGACTTGTCCAAGTTCACACATCTAGGAAGTGTCTGAGGTCAAATTTGAACTCAAGAAGATGAGTCTTCCTGACCCAGGTCCAGCACTCTTATCTACTCTGCCACCTAGCTTTCCCTATATGTATATATATGTAATCCAAATATTGACAGTATGAGAATAAAAAGATGCAGTGATTATCGGATAGGAGTTCAGTAACAACAATGTACTTTCTTTAGTACCTTACAAAGACAAATCCTTAAATGGTTCATGAAATGATAGCACCTTTTAAGGTAGTTATGGTGCTAGGAATTTTAAAATGTATTTGTCTGTGTTCGGAAGCACTTGGAAAAAGCCAAGCTTTTAGTCTGTTAAATTTACCTGATGCTTATTTATCTATAAAACTGTAAACACTTGGGGGGGGGGGCAAGGATTCTTTCTTTAAAAAATCATTTATCTCTTTGGTACCCGATGCAAAATAGGCATCAGATTAATGTTAAAGTCTTAGTTAAGTTGTGTTAAATTCATTCGGAGGAGAAAATGAGAGAATAAGAAAAATATAAAGCATAGTACTCCTGTAAGGACCTTTGATCCTACTTTAAAGAATAAATATACTGATATCTTTTTTAAAGAATACATATATGTATATATATACACTTTTATATTATTTTACATATATAATATACATAATATATATTACTTA
>NW_025358995.1:0-4214 GCF_016433145.1 Gracilinanus agilis | reverse complement strand
GTCTGGCTCTTTTTGACCCCATTTGGGGTTTTCGTGGCAAGATCCTGCAATCATTTGCCATTTCCTTCTCCAGTTCATTTTACAGATGAAGAAATCAAGGCAAACAAGGTTAAATAACTTTCCCAGGGTCGCATAGCTAGTAAATGTCTGAGGCCAGATTTAAATTCAGAAAGATGAGTCTTCCTGACTCCAGGGCAGGCGATCAATCTCTCCACTGTACCACCTAGCTGAGTAACTAACTACATAATAAGAGTTATGCAAAAATATATTAATAAGAAATATGAAAATGGCATAGCCAAACTGCTGAGGAAATCAAGGCAAAGAAAAAAGACTTCTACTTGGGGCAGTCAGATAAAGCTGTACAGTGGTGGCACTACTTGAAAAGAATATTAAAGAACACATCAGACTATTCCATAGGTATTGATTGAGAGAAATCGACTTTCAAATGGAGAGTACAACATAAGAAAGACTCTGAAATAATACTGATTGAGGCTAGATTGGGGAATAACAAATAATATAGATTGTTTGAATTGTAGGCATATTTATAGAACTATTTGCCTGAAAGAGGCAAGCTAGGTGGCTAAGTGGATAGAGTTCTGGCCTTTGATTAGAAAGACTTGAGTTCAAATGTGACCTTAGACACTAATTAGCCATGTAACCCTTGGCAAATCTCATATTACTTCTATGTGGTTTAATCCATTGGAGAAGAAAATAGAAAACCACTCTAGAATTTTTGTTAAGAAAATATCATGGACAGTTTTACTTTGCTATGGTCCATAGCAATCACAAAGAGTTGGTCACAATGTAAAGACCATTCAACAGCCAATGGGCATATAAATTGGAAAGATATAATGGAGCCAGTTTTAGAGGGCTTGAATGCCAAACTAAGTCTTTTCTCATTTATCTGATACATTATATGGAGCCAATGAAAGTCTTTAAAGTGAGGTTTTAACATTAACATAATAGTGCTTAAGGAAGATTAGTGTTTTTTTCAGGGTATAGTGATTAGGATTCATTGGAGATAAGCTAGAGATAGGAAAAATACTTGAGTGACTATAGCAGTAGTCCAGACATGGGATGATAAACATGTGCAGTGAGGATAGAAATAAAAAATCATGATTAAAAGGAAGGAAATCAGAGGTCTTTTTAAATTTTTAATTTTTCTTTACCAATTACATGTAATAACAAATTTCCACACAAGTTTTTCCCAAGTTATATGATTGAATTTATCTTACTTTTTCCCTCTCCTCCTGGTGCTGGCAGATGATCTGAACTTGGTTATATATTTATTGTCACTCAAAACATGTTTCCATATTTTTCATTTTTGTAAGTGATTCAACTTATAAAACCAGAACCCCCAAATATTAACTGAAATAACAAATTGAAAAATTATATGCTTTCATCTGCATTCTGACCCCAACAGTCCTTTTTTCTGGAGGAGGATAGCATTCTTTGTCATAAATCCATCAAAATTATCCTGGATCATTTTATTGTTGAGAGTAGTTCAGTCTTTCACAATTGGTCATTCCTCAGTATTTCCGTTACTGTGTACAACATTCTCCTGGTTCTGCTTATTTCACTCTACTTCAGTTCATGTAGATCTATCCAGTTCTTTCTGAAGTCATCCTGCTCATCATTCCTTATGGCAGAATAGTATTCCGTCACCATCGTAAACTACAATTTGTTCAGCCATTTCCCAGTTGGTAGACATCCCTTTAATTTCCAATTCTTTGCCATCACCAAAAAGAGCATCTATAAGTATTTTTGTACAAGTAGATCATTTCTCCTTCCCCCTTTTTTATCTTTTTAGAATACATACCTAATAGTGGTATTACTGGATCAAATAGTATGCATGCATTGTTTTATAGCCCTTTGGGTATAATTCCAAATTGCCCTCCAGAATGTTTGTATCAGTTTACAGCTTAACCAACAATACATTAGTGTCCCAATTTTGCTACATCCCCTCCAACATTTATCATTTTTCTTTACTGTCATAGTGGCCAATATTATAGGTGTGAGGTGCTACCTCAGAGTTGTTTTTATTTGCCCTTCTCATTTTTCATATGATTATTGATAGCTTTGATTTCTTCTTCTGAAAATTTCTCATTAATATTCTTTGATCATTTATCAATTGGGGAATGACTTGTGTTATCATAAATTTGATTTAGTTCTTTATATATTTGAGAAATGAGGCCTTTATCAGAGAAATTTGAAATAAGATTTTTTCCCAGTTCGTTGTTTCCCTCAGAACTCTTTTGAAAGCAAAAAATCTATAGCTTTTGACAACTTATTGAATGTAGTAGATAAGAAAGGGGCAAGAGCTAAAGATTCTTAGATTTTTTTAAATGATTCTGGAGTAGGGTTATTCTCAAAGAAAGGATAAAATGTGGTATCTTTTTATTGACAGCTAACAGAGAAGCTGGTTAGAGCATGACAGGACAAACATGGTCGTTAAAGAAGTGAGTGTGCAACCAAGAAGAAATAATAAATAGGAAATTAGAAATGAGGAGTTAGGCTCCAGAGAAGTGCTTGATATAGAAATATAGGTGACTATTTAAAACCTGGATGTGAATGAAATTACCAAGGAAAACAAGTACATAATAGAGAACCAAAGCAAAAATCATGAAAAACACCCTCATTCAGTGGGTCTGATAATGAAGTAATCCACAGAATGTTTCTTCAGAAACTAGAGGAAAATTCCAAATCTAGTCATGTGGAAGCCAGCAGAGAAGATTTGAGTGTTAAGATGTTCTTCATCTCTTTTGGGGGATGGTTGTTTTCATCAGATTTATAAACATTTTTGGAATAACCATTATTTTCTATCAACAGTTGGTCTAAGATCTTATTAGGCAAAGATAAAAGTGACTGTTTATTTAAAGACCTTTTTATGAGAGGATATTATTGATGTGTTCTGTTCCCTTTCTTCACTAATGAAGCCACATAAATGTACTGCTGCCTGAGCTTACACTAACTCAATAATGCTGACTAGTCAGTGGCAAAATTTTCCTTTAAGAAAATTATTTTTGCACACCATTAAAATACAATAAAGCATCTGAAGACAGAAAACTTCTGTTCAGTCATAACAGAAACACTAATGAAATTATTTAAGTACATGCAAGTTCAACAACAGTTTAAAGTCCTTTCACATCCTGTGAATAAACAACTTGGTGAGGATTTGATCCAGAAATTCTATTTATCCCGGAAACTAGTGGTAAGTCTAGATTGTCAGTGAATCTCTAACTCATCCTAATAAGCAGAAGAGAATTAGGCTTTGTGTGTAGCAAAAGGCAATACTACTTCTAACCAAGCTAACTTCAGTCCTCTGTTTCTCTGTAGAATTTCACATACCTTTAGGCTCTTTGGAGTGTAGCCAGAAAATATTTCAGCAAATCACTTTCCACTGTGGTGCATTTGAAGGATGTGCCGCAAAGTATTTTCCCATCTGAAAACATCAAGTGTTCATGGATTGAGGGTGCTTCACTGACAAGGATAGTTATGCAAACTAGCGTTTTCTAAACAATTTAATTATGGAAACAGTGACTTGCAGTAAGCATGGACAAGTCTATTATTACATGGGAGGAGCAGTTTGAGGTCGAAAAGTAACCTCGCTCTGACTAGAGGTCAGTAACTTTTTAATTTTGTGTCAAAGGTTCATGACTCCTATGAGGACAGCATTCATATTATATAGAAAAACTTACTGAACATGCCTGTGAATAAAAAAAGAAAGATGTCACTGCATCACCAGCTTTTGATGTATTTTTTTAGAGCTTTCCCTGACAGGGCTAAGTTTAGAGAAGATCTTTATTAAGAAAGTGGAAAAGAAAGGTATAAATGTCTCATCTCATTTAATGTTCCCAGACTGTATAATTTGCTGAATGAAGAAAGGCAGAAAATAAGGAAAAATACTCAACTACTCTGGACTATTTTGTACTGCTTCACTGGACACTTGGAGAAAAAAGGAGATAAAGTTAGTGGTAAAAATGCATTATCTCTCAAAGGAGATCGTTAGTGGCATCTTTGAGGAGGAGGAGTTATTGCCTTGTTTAGGCAGTGATTTCCCCTACACTTCCAAGGGTCTGCATCCTGTGATAAATCAATCAACAATAACCTAGTGACTTTACTGTTTACCCAACACTACCAGAAACTGTAAGGAATGTTTAGGGGGAAAAACAGCATAAAGTATGGTTTTGTTTTGTTATATATATATATATATA
>NW_025358994.1:0-4004 GCF_016433145.1 Gracilinanus agilis | reverse complement strand
TCTATCTATCTATCTATCTATCTATCTATCTATCTATCTATCTATCTGTCTGTCTTGAATAGACCCTGCAACTGGCCAATGAGTTGAGACTAGAACTGAAAAGAAGATTGAGCTGGATAGCTACTAGGAAATTGTAAAGTTACTAAGATTATGCTAAACTCCCACCTGAAAGGTGAAAAGACTCATTTTTTAAACATCAATATTAATCCAAGTATGTTTATATCTATAAGTAATGGAAAATTGAAGACCAAGAAGAAGTGATGTTGAACAGAATGAGCAGACTATAATGTATTTTTAGATGAATTATGCAAGTTTTATAAAATACGATATAATAGAAAAGGAAGAAAGATTGAACGTATGATGATACCATGGGGGGAAAAAATCCAATAATATAGTCTCTGTACTCCACATAGTAATAATTTCTGTATAATACCCAGAAAGTTGGACTTGGTGGCAAAAATATTTGAAAGCACAGTATAGAGTGATATAGGAAGAAGAGTCATGATGTTCTACATCATTAGAGAGATTATGCAATCAGTTATTCTTCCCAATTCATGGTTTTTCCCTACCTTTGAAATAACTTAAACACTTCTGTTAGGCTTTGAAATTTTATTTAGTCACTGCATCAAAGATTTCTCCTATGAGCATTTTTGGTCTAAAGACACTTCCTGACTCAAGTTTCTTAGGTACCACCTTGTAAATCATTTTGGTACTGACCAGTGGATAATTAAAACTCTGCTTTTATCAAGATGAGCTAAGTCACTATGTCACTGACAAATTATCTTTCATTTAAAAAATAATTCTGTTTCCTATTTCAACTTAAATACTCTTAGATTACTGCAGATGCATTTACTCATCTGAAGTTTTGTTGTTTTTCTTTGTTTGTTTTTCTTGTTTTGTGAGTTGATAGTATTATAGTCTTATTTTTTCCATCATCCTCTTTAATATTTCGCAAATGATTTTTCTTTTAAAATAGTAATGTGATTAATTTTCCAGTGTATCACTAAATTGTGGTTGGGGAACTTGGAAAACTTCATAAACAAGAGAAAAATGTCTTTTTTAATGTTACTAGTCCTTTTCTTTTTCTTTTTTTAAATTTTTATTTAGAATATTTTTCTATGGTTACATGATTCATAACCCCTCTACCCTGCTCTCTCTTCCCCCCTCCCCATCCCAAAGCTGACGAGCAGTTCCACTGGGCTATACATGTATCATTGTTCAAAACTTATTTCCATGTTATTCATATTTGCAATAGAGTGATCATGTAGAGTCCATATCCCCAATCATATCACTATTGTAGCAACTGATTGATTATATGTTTTTCTTCTGCATTTCTGCTTCCACAGTTCTTTCTATGGATGTGGATAGCATTTTTTCTCACAAGTTCCTCTGGATTATCCTGGGTCATTGCATTGCTGTTGGTAGAAAAGTCCATTACATTCTATTGTACCACAGTGTATCAGTCTCTGTGTATAATGTTCTCCTGGTTCTGCTCCTTTTGCTCTACATCAATTCCTGGAGATCTTTCCAGTTCACATGGAATTCTTCCATTTCTTTATTCCTTTCAGCATAATAATATTCCATCACCAACAGATACCACAATTTATTTAGCCATTCCCCAATTGATGGATATCTCTTTATTTTCCAATTTTTTGCCACCATGAAGCCCATGGCTATAAATATTTTTTACAAGAAAGACATAAAAGTTTGAAAAATAATACAAATATTTTCATCTGACCATTTGAATTACTAACTATCTTTATTGTCAGAATGTATCCATTGACATAAAGTACCAAATCCACAGTGCTTTATTCAAATTTTTTAATTTTTCATAAAGATGAAATAAGGCAACTGAAAATACTGTCTTAAGGAATGTGATAAAGTCAAAGACAGTGTAATTCAAAGGGTTTTTAATCAAGATCACAAAATGATTAACCTTATTTTACATCAGTAAGTGGCAGGGTATACAATATAGTCAGCCAGTGTAGATAGGATGAAAACAATATCTATGCTGCAAATGTGACTTTATGCATATCATATTTAAGGGCCTCAGTTTCCTTTGCTGTAAAAGAACCAGGTTTTGACTTTGATCTCCATCATCTCTACTACCTCTTAATGCTAAAATGTTATATATTCAAAAGTTGTTTTTTTAAGTCTCATATGAGCCAAGGTGATTTACCAGGAAAACCTTAATCTGCCTCTTGTGTTTCTTTACTTGTACAGCATATAACAAATACACAGTTGATTTTGAAGGTGATAAATTAGATGCAGTAAAATGTGTTAGCACTAACATTTACACACATGCTGTATGTAATGCTGTGTAGGGCAGAATTTTAATTAACACTTCATGGACATAATAGAGATTATAATTTATGTTGGTATCAATATTCACTCAGGGTGAATGCCATTATTTTTGATTTGTTTATTTCTCTACCTCTACCTACATGTTCTTGTTCTGTCACTTCAAATGTGACTTATTTATTGTGTTTATTTTCTCCATTCATTCATTTTAACATTTTAAAGCACTCTGAAATGAGTGTGAGATGAGCAAATGAGGTACTATAGGCCTGATTAATTAACTCCTTTTAACATTCTAAGAACTACTCTCACAGGTCTGAGTACCCAGGAACATCACTATATCACTGCTTTCTTGTATGTTTAGATTTGTATGAATGTTCGTATATATTTGTATTTTGGGGGAGACAAAGGAAGGCCAAAAAAAATAGGAGTTGCCTTTGGGACACTGGGAAGTAGGATGAATTTGGAGTCAGAAGACTAGATTTCAAAGCCAGGACCATCTATAACTCACCACATGTGACTTTAGGCAAGTCATCTAATATTATATCAACCTCAATTTCCTCATCTGTAAAAATGAAATGCTTGGGCTAGTTGAATTTTAAACTTAATTTCAGGTCAGTTTTTTATGATCTATGATTCTGTAAAGGTTTTCAGTTCTAGGAAGATAACATCAAAAATACTAAGAGTAGAGAGCCGGACCTTGATCTCCATTTTGTTGCATTCTATATACTCTCAATTCAGCTGATTTTCCCCCGCTTTACTACAAGCTATTTTAGTTCACAGACTATATCTGTACTTTATTTGTATTAATAAGGCAAGAAAAACAGAGCTAACTGGTTGACAATCAGCTGCTAGCCCTACTTGAGGTTTCTTATCTAAGAACTCAATTCAGCAATAGATATAATTTTCCCATTTGAATTTAGGTGGTAGCAAGGTATATTGGAAGTGAGGAACTTGTATGAAATACAGGAAAATTACCCAAATATTTGTGCCCATATAGGTGACCTAATTACATAGATGTGACTCATAGGAGGTATAGAGACGTGACCTGAGGTCTGACCCCTTTTCTGTAGAAGAAAAGTGAAGGGCTATGTCTGCATCACCACTAGGCTACTCGGGATTGCTGGTGTGGGAGGAGGGCAATATGGAGAGGCAGGAGCAGGGAGGTCCTTAGAGCAGAGTTGAGGCTAGGCATTCTTTATTACAGTGTCTGAGAAGTGTATTAGGCTGTAAGTTTATTTACTCTCACTCAGATGTTGAGAGGTGAGGGAATGAAAAATTCAGAATAAAAGCTGCTTCTGTGATTACTCTTATACAGAAGGTAGCCGGTCCTTAGCTTACACTTTCCAGCATAAATCTGGTTATACAAAAGATCATCAAAATTGACAATAGAAAGGAACCCATTTTATCTCATCAAAACAGCAAGCAGAGGTCAGAGAAGTTATATAGATTATAATTTTTATATATACACACATATATAAATAAAATATGAGTGAATGATGTGTTCCTTAAGATGAGAGTAGGGGTGGGGGAGTGATAAGATTCTAGCTCAAGTCATAGGAGAAAGAACAATCTAAACCTGGGGTGTCCAGTTTCAGCAGTCTCTAGAGTTTCAGACAAGAATACATCAATATATGAGAAGGAGGGGGGAGGTGAGAGAGGGGATGAGAGAGAAAACAAGAGAGAGAGAGAGAGAGAGAGAGAGA
>NW_025358993.1:0-7781 GCF_016433145.1 Gracilinanus agilis | reverse complement strand
TCCTTCCTTCCTTCCTTCTTTCCTTCCTTCCTTCCTTCCTTCCTTCCTTCTCCTGGCTCCAAGACAGAAGACCAGTGAGGGCTAGGCAATAGGGGTTCTAAAATTGAAACCAAGGGAAATATTTAAACATAAAGACCAAACATGTATATAAACTTATGATATAGTTTCATCTATATGCAAGAGATTTGCAAAAATAATCTTAACACTTTTCTCTATCAAGGAGGGTGGAATCATCACATTTAACTCAATATCAAACTCCTGAAAATATTTATAGAGGTGCTAAAAAGAAAAAAGGTGGGGAATACAGCTGGATTGGATTAGGTATAGAGAGAGGCATCCCCATTGTGAGGGAGTTGAGGGATCAGTATAGAAGGTATAAGAAGAATGGGAACATACCAATGATGTGGAAAAATCTAAGACCTGATTAATATCAAACAAGGGACACCAAGAGAATTATCAGTAATTACTGATATATATGCCTAGTTTCCCATCTATACAGAATCTTTAATAGTTATCTATACATGAATTGAGAGCATTTTCAGGGAGAGTTTTATCAGGGAACCATCACAATTTCACAAGCATATTCAACAATAAACTACATCTTTACAATTTAACAATTACCTGAAAGACATATAAAATGTTAGATTCTGTTTTGTTTATTATTTGCAGGTTACCAAAAAAGCATTTGCTTTGGTAGAACAAAACAGTGTTTAACAGTTTCTTTTTACAATGAGATGTCTCCCATGCATATATCAAATTCATTCAAGATTCCTTGGAAAATACAACAGAAATAATTCTGTTAATGACTGATAACAAACATTGGGGAGATGTATGCTTGACAAAGGAGTGTGCTACTTATGCTGGTGAAAGAGATCTAATACAGAGTCTAGGTTGAAGAGGGATTTTCAGCTGTTCCTGTTTTTGGGTGGCATTATAATGGTTGTATCAATTCATGGAACATTGAATTCCTCCTGGAAGAAAACAATAATTATTCAAAGGCATCTGGCCTTTCCATACACACAGGGAAGACCAAGTGGATGAAGTGTTCATTTATTGCTCAGATTCTGACATGTATTTGAATGGGCACTCCATAGAGTTTCTTCAGTTATATCTATATCTATATCTATATCTATCTATATAAATATATAAATATGTAAATATATATATATATAGAGAGAGAGAGAGAGAGGGAGAGAGAGAGAGAGAAAGAGAGAAAGAGATTGATCTGGGATAGATAGTACATTGAACAGGAGGAGAAAGGGCTAGATTGCTTTTAGGAAATCACAAAGAATCTTTATAAATCTCAAGCTTCACATGAAACCAAAGGCCCATCTTAGCAATACTAACATCCTACTGGTACTGCTACATGGCAATAAGACAGAATACAATTACCTCCAAATAACTAAGAATGAGTATCACATTGAAGGTAATGGAGAGAAAGACATAACATAGATCTTAGCAGGCTGTAGAATATAATCAGCAGATAATATTCTGAAGGACAAATATAAAATATAACAAATGCATAATATAAAATATATCCTCATAAGAGCAAGAATAAAAGATGGCATTATAGAATTATGTAATAAGAAGAGAAAATGAGTTGGTCATGTGGCAAAAATGGGAGATGAATTGTGTTATCCATTATATAGAGGGGATGGAATGAGATATTTATATTTTTGTATATGGCTACTGAGGGTATTTGTTTTGCTTGACTATGTATATTATAAGAAATTTGTTTCTTTTTCTTTTTTTTCCAGTGGAGTGAAAGATGGAAAAGAGGGAAAATAGATTTCTCTTCATTTTTAAAAAATAGAAAGTGAGAGGGAATACAGATGTGAAATGTATACACTTTCAGATGAGATCACTGTATTATGTTTTACCTATCTGCTTTACTTCACTAAAAGAGAATTCTAACAAAATGAAAGTAATCTGTTAGCAAATAAAATATAAAAACAAAAAACAACAAACCTGAAAGTAACCAAAAAAGTTTTTTTTAAATCGTGGGTGGCAGATATTGGACATCCCTTTTGCTTTGTTGGTATTCTCTCAGCAGTAGGGGAAATTGAGGAAGTCCTCCAGAACACTGGTGCACCCCACTGTAGCCAACTTTGAAAGGAATTGAGCAGGAATTATTATAAGACAGACACATATGGATAAGTTGTCATCTGCATCATTGCAGGGAACTCAGAAATCAATAAGGTCACAGATCCATTGCACAACATACTGTGCTAGTCACTGGAGATATAAGACCAAACCAAACCAAAACAACAACAACAAAAAAAACCCAACAGAAAAGACCCATTGCCTGTCCTCAGGGAGCTTACTAGAAATTCTATTGGAAATGTAGACTTGGAAAAGTGGCCTTGTTGGTTTTATCACTGAGTCTGGAATTGAGAGCCTGCATGCAACAGTAGCTCCTAACATGGGTAAAAAAAGAACATCAAAGATCTCAAGCATATTGGGTTAAAATGTTTGTAGAGGATCTATGTGGGAACATGGGTAAGAATTATCCAAAATGAAAAGGTGTGAATGGGTTTTGATCTGAGCACACACACACATCATTAAGGACAGCAATCCTTTGTTGCTGGATTAGTATCAAAGCACTTTATAAACAGTATATATTTTGATCTTCATGACAATCCTATGTGATAGGTAGAATAGATATTTTTTGGTTAGGCATTTTTTATGGATCATTTGGAGGTTCATACGGGTCAGGTGATTTGTAAGGTCACAAGGTTAGAAAGTGGCAAAGTTAAGGGAAAACAGCAAGGGAGATGAATATTATGTAAATCAATCAATCAACAATTTATCAAGCACCAACCCTATGCCAGGCACTGTGGAGATAAAAATAAAATAGTCCTTTCTCTCAGGAAGCTTACATTCTATATAGGTAGATCACTTGTACGTATATAAAGATATACAAAATAAATGCATGGTATTAAAAAAACAACAAAAACTCTTATCTTTCTGTTTTAGAACTGATACTCAGTTCCAAGGGAGAAAATCGGTAAGGGGTAGGCAGTTGGAGTTAAGTGACTTGCCCAGGGTCACACACCTAGGACCTCTTGCTCTCAGGTCTGGCTCGTTATGCACTGAGCCACCTAGTTGCTGCTGATGTAAGGTATTTTGCAGGAGGTGTGGGAGACAAGGTTTTTGTTGTTGTTGTTGTTGTTGTTTTTAGGAGGAAAATCAGCAAAGTTTTCATGTAGAAATAGGTGCTTATAGAATAGAGTGATTTTTAGTGCTAAAAGCTGTCTCAGCTAACATCTAGCCTAAATCTCTCATGTCACTGGTAAGGAAATTGAGGCCTGGGAAAGTTAATTTTCATTACACATCTCTCCCTCTCCTATTTTCCATGATTTAGCCAAACTGGTCTACTTGTTATTCCCCATACATGAAATTCCATCTCCTACCTTGGCATGGGCAGGCCCCTATGCCTGGAAAGCTAACTGCAACCTCTTAGAACTCCTGACTCTTTTCAAGGCTGAATTTGAGTGCAGCCTCTTTTATTTTTTTTAGTCAATTTAATTTTTTTCAGTGAGTATAAATGTATATCCTTACTTTCCTCCCTCCTCTTTCCCTATACATTGAAAAAGGAAGAAAAACAAAACTACTCTAAAAAAATCTGTATAGTCAAGCAAAACAAATTCCTGAATTATTTAAGTCCAAAAATATGTGTTGTAGTTCATACTCTCGAGTCCATATTTCTCTGTCAGGAAGGGGATAGCTTGTTTCATCATCAGCTCTCTGGAATCATAGTTGGCCAATGTGTCAATTAGAATTCTTAAAACTTTCAAAGTCATTTGTCTTTAGTGTCGTTATTGTGTAAGTTGTCCTCTTGGTTCTGCTCCTTTCACTCTGCATCAGCTGCTCATAAAAATCTTTTCCAGGTTTCTCTGAAATTATCTTTCATAGTTTCTTTTTTTTTCACAATAGCATTCCATTATGTTTATACACAATGGTTTGTTTAGTCATTCCCTAGCTGATAGGCACTCCTCCTTTTTCAGTACTTTGTCCCTGTGAGAGGAGCTACCATTGATATTTTTTGTACATATAGGGCCTTTTCCATTCTTTGCTCTGTTTAGGGTTTAAGCCCAGTGATGGTATTATTGGGTCAAAGAGTAAGCTGCCTCCTTTTAAAAAAAGACCTTTCCTGATTTCTCCAGTTGTTGGGGCATCTCCTCCACCCCACCACATCGATATGTATTTATTTTGTATATGCCCCATAGTCAATTATATTTGAACAAATTATATCCCTACTCTTCAACAGTAGAATATAAGTTCTTTGAGGTGTGTAAATGGAATTAGCTCAAGCCCATTCATAGTCAAAACTCTAGCCACCAGAGATAATGTCATCCCCACCTCCCTTAGTGGGGAGGCTATCTAATATCTAATATCTAAATATTACAGAGGGAAGGGACTGAGTTTTGAATTGGTATCCCCAATGCCTAGTACAGCCTTATAGGAGGCACTTATGAAATGCTCTTATTGAGTAATCGATTGGTTAAGTGACTTGCCCAAAGTCATAGGACTGTCACCTAGTCAATTAACCCTTTCCTTTTACAACTGGGAAAATGATTGTCCAGGGAACGGAAAGGTCATACCAGGAGTGAGCAGCAAAACTAAGGATCAAACCCAGGTCTCTTGACCTCACATCCTTCCCTCTTTCCACTGGCTCTTCTTCTACGCCCCACTGCCTGAATGGGGTATGTGCCCATGAGTACCCCTTGGCTTTGAAATGCTTTTCATCCCGTTTCCAAGGTGAGCAGGGTGGGGGGGTTTAGAGACAAGGGCAAGCGGACTGGGAGTGAGGCTCACCGGTATTTTCCACGTTCTTGTTCATGCTGGGGAGTAGTGTAGGGTGTTAACAATTTCCCTTCTCCTTGGAGTCCCAGGAGAGTTCCATGAAATGACTGGGTCCCTTGGGTCTCTTCAAGTGAACTGTGCCTGAAGAAACTTGGCTACAGAATCCAGAAAGCAGCAGGATTGAGGCAGAGAAGCGGCTGTTTTACTTATATCCATTTGCCCCCAATCAGCCTCTTTAGGTAAGGGGTTAAAAGTTTCTTTAAAAACCCCATGGAGCCTTGGAAATCAGCTAAATGGCCTTTCGTGCGGCTCCTAATATCCTGTGTGTTCCACCTCTCTTTCCAATGAGACATAAACCTGTGGTTTTTATGGAAGGCGGCATGGGCCAGTGGGCTAAGGACAGGCCGGGGAGTCAGGAATGCTGAGTTCTTGTCTCTACTTGCCCACTTGACTTGAGATGTGACCTTGGGCAAGTTGCTTAACCTGTGTATACCTTGGTTTTCTTGGCTGAAAAATGGGAGTCATGATACCACCTTGCCTCACAGGGGGGTTGTGAGGATGAACTAATTGATGGCTAGAAAGCACTTTGAAAGCATCAAGTGCCAGTAAACTGCTAAATAATTACAAGGAGCCTCTAAGCGCCGGCAGCTGAGAGCTCAGGGCACTTTTCTCAAGTATAGGGGCGCCCGGGTGCTCCCTGCTGTCGAATGTCTAACTCAGCTAAACACGGACCACTCACCTCTGTTATTCTCCACGATCAAGGTCATTCTCCATAGCCTACTCATCCTTTAAGACCCGGCCGGCTCTCCAGCTGGCAGCCATTGTTCCCTTCTCCGAAATCCTTTTTCAGATCCACTGTCTGGATTGCACAATTAACAACAGTGAATGAATTGGACATCTCATTCTTTTATTGTTTAGCCCCTGGGATTTTAGTCTATTATTATTTTGGGGGGAAGTGGGAGAGAGAGTTTTTGTCTGGATTTTATCACTGTAGGCTACCCCGGGGTGTGTGAAAAGTCCCTCCACCAATGGATATCAGCAATTGGTCTGCAATTTATGATCTCCATTTTTTTTGGAGGGAGGGGGAAGGAGGGGATTGAGAAAAAGAATAATAACACTAGCTAATATTTATATCACGTATAAAGGTTTACAATGTTTTGTTACATAAAATTACAGCATCACAATTACAATATTACAAAAAGGCTTTATAGATATTATCTCATTTGAACTTTACAACAACCCTGGGAAATGCACGCTACTATTACCCCCATTTTCAGATGAGGAAAGTGAGGCGGATGGAGGTTAAGTGACTTGCCCAGGGTCACATAGCTATTAAGTATCTGAGGCAGGATTTAAAATCCAGCTAGAGCAGTGGTTCCCAAATGTTTTTGGCCTACCGCCCCGTTTCCAGAAAAAATATTACTTAGCCCTCTGGAAATTAATTTTTAAAAAATTTTAATAGCAATTAATAGGAAAGATAAATGCACCTGTGGCCATCACCGCCTGCCCTGGATCGCTGCAGCACCCACCAGGGGGTGGTGGTGCCCACTTTGGGAATCACTGAGTTAGAGCATATTGGGCCCCCCTCACTGCCCAGTAGTTTGCATTTGTATAGCTCTTTAAGGTTTGCAAAGTGTTTCCTATATGTTGTCTCATTTGATCTTCACAGCCACCATGGGTTTAAGTGCTGTTATTATGCCCATTTCATTGCTGAGGAAACTGAGATTCAGAGAGTGACTTACCCAGGGTCATGCAGCTAGTCTAAAGCAGGATTTGAATTTGTCTTCCTCTCTCTGATTCCAGCATGCTATGCTTTGTGCTACCTAAAAGTTACATGCTTTTTTCCAGTGGTCACACAAGTCATATGTGTCAGAGGCTGAACTTGAACCCGGGTCTCCCTGACATCAAAGCCAGTTCTGTATCCACCCTACCATGCTGCTTAGTTAGCAAGTTAATCTGCTAATAGAATGTTATGTAGCACCAGTGAGGTAGTAGGAGTGTTAGGTTTGGAGTCAGAAGACCCAAGTTCTGATACTGCCTGACACCATAATAAGCATTTATTAAGTGCCAGCTCTGTGTCAGGTGGGATAAGAAGTGCTAGTGTGTGTGATCTTGGGCAAGTCACTTATATTAAATACATATTCCCTGCAGAGATAAGAGAACAGGAAGGATTTAATAAATACTGATTGGCTGATCAACTGACCTTTGAATTCAGCCAACATCATCAAGGTATCTGGCTTTCCAGTCTGATTTCATGTTACTTCTTATGTTCCATCTCAAACTGTCCTGCTTGCTCTTTATCTCTGGCTCCTGTTCCTTTGCCCAGGTAGTTCTATACCTGGGATGCCTTCTCTTGTGACGTCCATCTCTTGGAATCTCAGTCTCCCTCCCACAACTTTTGTTGTTGTAGTTTAGTTGTTTTCAATTATGTCTTCCTCTTCCTGACCCCATTTGGGGTTTTTGTGGCAAAGATACTGAAGTGGTTTGCCATTTCCTTCTTCAGCCCATTTAACAGATGAGGAAAAGGAGGCAAATAGGGTTAAGTGACTTGCCCAGGGTCACACAGCTAGGAAGTGTCTGAGTCTGAGTCCAGACCTTGCACTACCCACTTGGCAACCTACCTGCTTATATACAATTTTAAGATTTACAAAATAATTTTCTTCTTCAAAATCTGAGGTAGGGGGCAGCTAGGTGGCTCAGTGGATTGAAAGTCAGGCCCAAAGATGGGAGGTCCTGAATTCAAATCTGGCCTCAGACACTTCCTAGGTGTGTTACCCTGGGCAAGTCACTTAACCCCCATTGCCTAGCCCTTACCACTCTTCTTCCTTGGAACCAATACACAGTGTTGATTCCAAGATGGAAAGTAAGGGTTAAAAAAAAATCTATGAGGTAGCTAGGGGCAAAGATAATTACCTCCATTTTAATGATAAACAGCCAAGGCTCAAAGAGGTCTAGAGGCTTGAGCCATAATCCTA
>NW_025358992.1:0-4211 GCF_016433145.1 Gracilinanus agilis | reverse complement strand
TTAATAGGAGAACTAGGAGTAGAACCCTAATGGTTCCAAGTCTAATAATCTTTCCACTTTTTTTTTAAGACTTTTTGAGGGGATCAGTTAAGGTGCTTAGGATAGAGAGAGAGCTGGACCTGGAGTCAGGAAGATTTGAGTTCCAATCTTGTCTCAAATACTTGCTAGCTATATGGCCCAGGGTAAGCCACTTAGCTTTTGTTTGCCTCAGTTTCCTCAATTGTAAAATGGAAGAGATAACAGCACCTACCTTGCAAAGTTATAGTGAAAACCAAATAAAATAATATTAAAGTGCTCAGCACAGTGCCTGACACATAAGAGGTATTTTTAAAATGTTTATTCCCTTCCCCTTCCCCTCATTATATATATATGTATATATATATGCACATATATATGCATATATATATTTTTAAACCCTTATCTTCCATCTTGGATTCAATACTGTGTATTGGCTCCAAGGAAGAAGAGCTCTAAAGGCTAGGCAATGGGGGTTAAGTGACTTGCCCAGGGTCACACAGCTGGGAAGTGTCTGAGGCCGGGTTTGAATCCAGGACCTCCCAGTCTCTAGGCCTGACTCTCAATCCACTGAGCTACCTAGCTGCCCCCATATTTTTTTAACCCTAACCTTTCATCTTAGAATCTATACTAAGTATTGATTTCAAGGCAGAAGAGGGGTAAGGCCTAAGCAATGGGGAATAAGTGACTTGTCCAGGATTATACAACTAGGAAGCAACTGAGGCTGCATTTGAACCCAGGACCTCCCATCTCTAGGCCTGGCTCTCTATTACTGAGCCACTCAGCTGCTCCCCTCTTCATAACATTTTAACTTGAAAATGGCCTGAAAATAATGGCAATAATCCCCATCCTAGAGCACTTTCTTTATGATGACTGTGTGAGTTAAGTAATATGAGAATCCTAATATAGACAAGGAAATAGAAGGGAGGGGAAGGGATGACCTTAGAGTATCTAGACTGAAACAAAACAGTTCTGGATTGTGAGGATGGCAGTTGGGATGAGCTTGAAGTTGAGAGGATGAAGTCTTGGGGAAACAAGATGGGCTTCCGGAGCTGGGGCAGGTAGGACAGTGTCAGATCCTGGGGGGCCAGCACAAGGGTCCAAAATGGGGAAAGAGGGGGCTTTGGAAGAATCAGAGATGTCTGAAGTCTGAAGAATAGCTCCATCTTACCAACACGTTCACCCTTCATGGAATCCCAGATGTTACAGTTAAAGTCATCATAGCCAGCCAACAAGAGGCGGCCACTTCGGGAGAAGCCAACCGACGTGATCCCACAGATGATGCTTTCGTGGGAATAAGTGATGAGCTCCTGGTCAGCCCGGAGGTCAAAGAGACGGCAGGTGGCATCATCTGAGCCAGTACAAATCGCTTCACCATTGGGGAAGAACTAAGAAGAGGGGCAAGACGAGAATACCTTCAGGGGACCCTTTTAAGGAAGCCTATGCCCCATTTTTATTTTTACCTTCTCCTAATCTCTGCAGAGGCCATTTGCCCTCTACTTCCACACTGACCCTCAGCAATCCCACAGCTTGACTTTACCTTCCATCTTAGTTTCACTACTATATACTAGTTCCCAGGCAGAAGAGTGGGAAGGGCTAGGCAATGGGGGTTAAGTGACTGGCCCAGGGTCACACAGCTAGGAAGTGTCTGAGTTCATATTTGAACCCAGGACCTCCCGTCTCTAGCCCTGGTTCTCAATCCACTGAGTCACCCAGATGCCCCCTTAAGTGTTTTTTATTTGTTCCCAAGAGGAGGATTTGATCTTGAGAGTGTATAAGTGGAACTTTTGTATCTTTTGAACTATATCCCCCAGAATTCCTTTTAGTATTTCCCAAGATTCCCTTTAATCTCTCTACCATGTAGCATTGTTAGGTTTTGTATATAGTTGGGTGTGGCCCGTCTCTCACTCTCTTCTCTCAAAACTTCGGCTGGATTAGGTAGTTGTTTTTTTTAACTTTAGTTATCATTAATAAAACTTTTAAAGTATAATACTTAGTTATTGTATATTAATTTTCATCTTTACAAGGGGATGGGGAAAAATGACTGTGATATAAAGGTCAAAGTCTCCCCAAAAAATGTATTTTTTAAAACTCTTACCTTCTGCCTTAGTATCAGTTCTAAGGTGAGACACGGTAAAGGTTAGCAATCAGGGTTAAGTGCCTTGCCCAGGGTCACACAGCTGGATAAAATTGATTTTTAAAAATTGTGTACAGCATCCCTAGTGGCATATCAAAGCCTATAGAGAGAGTAAGAGGTACCTACGCAGATAGCATTGATGTCAGACTCGTGACCCGTGAAAGTTTGGCGGCAAGTCCCCTCTCGAACATCCCACAATTTGGCGCTGGCATCGCAGGCCCCAGAAATAAAGAGTTTGAAGTCGGGAGAAACAGCCAGGCTCATGCAATCTCCTGTGTGGCCCAAAAATACCATTTTCTGCTGACCAGTCTCAATGTCCCAGAGGGCGCTGTGGGCATTATGGGAGAAGTATGAGTAGGAGAAAAAAAAAGGACAGCATCTCCCCCCCAAAGGGCATCGTTTTGATCCCCAAGTTTCCCAACCCTCCCTCCCCATATTAATTTCCACAATCCCCTCTTTGGTACCATGTGGTGTCCCCAGAGCTGGTCACAATGTTGTTGTCATCTAGGAATCGACAGCAGGACAGGTAACCTGAGGAGGACAGAGGAGCTGTTAGCAGGGGCAGGGATGGCACTTGAGGCCAGAGTCCTGGCGGGAGAGGTTGTCCCCTGTCAGAGACCTCACCTGTGTGGGCAGAGAGCTCCCGGCTCACTTTGACATTGCCCTCTCGAGATTTGAGGCTATAGATGGAGCACATGTTGTCCAGGCCTCCACAGGCCACAAAATTCCCCGACGGCGCATAGGCACAGGTCATGACCCAAGATGAACGCAGAGGAATGGCATGGACCTGTCCGAGAACGGAGTAAGGAAGGAGGGTCAGAGAGAAGAAAAGGAGGGCTCAGGAGAGTGATGGGAGAAAAGGCACCTTGGGCTGGATGGGGCCTGAGCACCTTGTTGGTGGTGTAGGTGTCCCACACGATCAGCTTCCCGTCCTGTGAAGCACTCACTAGCAGCCTAGGGGGAGAGAAGGGTCCCCGGTTACTCAGGGATTCCTCCTTTCCCCCACCCCTGCTCTAGGTCCCTCTTCAACTCACTTGGAGTCAGTCGACCAGTGCATGGCATAGATCTTAGCCAAGTGTCCACGGAGGGTCCGCCGTGTCCGCATCTGAATCCTCCCAACAACCTCTAGGCCAGAAGTCAGCTATAAAAGGGTTCATTGGAGTTTAGAGGCTAGCTAGGCTCCTAACATGGACCCCATTCCATCCCTAGACTTTCCTCTCCTCTAATGTGACTCTGAGTCAGAAATGCTGAATTTCTCACCCCTTTTTTTTCTCCCCTTTCCACTCTGTCCCCGTGCCCATCTCCTTTGGCAGAAAGGCTCTTACCTCTGCCAAGGTGGTATCGGCACAGGCTTTCCGGGCATCCTGCAGGGAGAATGATCGTCAAGCTAGGGGAGGGGCAATAGGGAGCCTGAGAGGGAGATCTTGAGAGCTAAGGGTCCTGGTTTGAGTTGAGAGAAGGAGGAATCCCCAAGTTTGGGGGATCCGGTGGAAGGGATTCTTAGCTCCAGAGAGTTCACGGGCTTTCTAGTGTAGGACATTACCGCAATGTGTTTCTTGAGCTGTTCAGCTTCCTGACGCAATTGCTCCATCTCCCCCATGGCTAAAGAGATGAGGCTGCTCCTGTTCTTGCCCTGGCAAGGGCATGTAGATAATTAGTGACCCTGGTGATCTCTGTGCCCATTGTACCCCCACACACGTCCCCCAACAACTCCCAGTCTTCCTGACCTTACCAAGTCATGTAGGCTGCATCCCTTCACATTCCATCTAGATGGCTCCAGAAGGGAGGACTATTTCTACTAAGAGCTCACAAGCCAAAGTCTTATAAAGCACTTTCCTCGCAACCACCTTGAGAAGTAAGTGGCCCAAATGCCATTACCCCATTTTAGAGAGGACAGAAGAGGCTAAGAGAGTCAAATAATACACCCCTACAGGATAACAAGTTTTCCACTACAGTACGTAAATAATGCCACTCTTTGGCCTGGAAGGGTGGAATCCTTCCCTAAGAAAGCTCTTAGTAGGGCGCCTTCGAATGGACAAATGATAAGGTTGCCCCCCTT
>NW_025358991.1:0-3018 GCF_016433145.1 Gracilinanus agilis | reverse complement strand
TTCCTTCCTTCCTTCCTTCCTTCCTTCCTTCCTCCCTTCCTTCCTTTATTCATTTATTTATTTTTAAACTCCCTTACCTTCTATCTTGGAATGAATACTCTGTATCGGTTCTAAGGCAGAAGAGTAGGAAGGGCTAGGCAATGGGGGTCAAGTAACTTGCCCAAGGTCACACAGCTAGGAGGTGCTGGAATTCTAATTTGAACCCAGGACCTTCTGTCTCTGGGCTTGGCTCTCAATCCACTGAACCACCCAGCTGCCCCACGTTTCTTTCATATTCCCTTTATAACTTGCCGGATATGTGATTATCCAGCCTCTGTAATATTTGCCAGCTTACTACAGCTTTGGATTGGCAAGGGTAAACTTTTTTAAGGAGTGAGTCACAGCATCCTAGACCGTATGGCCTCATGGGAGGATGGATCTAGAAGGTACCTAAAGGGACTAATCTGGGTCACAGCAAAGTTTGCCTTGAAGGGACCCTTCCAGAGCCATGGCGCTCTCTTCTCATCACCCTCCTCTGGTCCCCACGGCCCCTGGGCTCTCTCTTTCTCCCTTCATTACCAGGCTTGGAGGACGCAGAACTGGAAGGGACACAGGAGGCCCTCTGGTCCAATATTCTCATTTTACAACTATGGAAACTGAGGCCCAGGGAAGGAAAGTGACATCTCCAGGGTCGTGAAATCACACTGGCTGTGAATAGTAGCAGAGATGGCTTTTAATGCCAGGTCTTCTGGCTCTTTCTGTTCCTCTTTCTGCTCTCTCCTTTCCTCTGCCCTGCCCCTGTCCAGATAGGGTAGAGAGACTCCAAGGCTATCCCCCAAGCTATCCAACACCTCAGGGGGAGGGTCAAAGGGGTGTATCCAAGAGCTGTGACTGATCCCCTTAAGGTCTAGGGTCTTCCCTTCCTCAAGGGGGGCCCTGGAGAGAAGGAGAGCACCCTTCCTCCCTTCCTCCTCCTTCCTTGCCCCCATGCCCCATTAAATAAATGAGTGAATGGAGTCTCTCTGGTGACAGGGCCATCTCTCTCCTCTTGGGATTCCCCTGAGTTGGGTGTAATTGGCCTGAGTGGTGGCCAGGGGCTGCTGAGAATCCTGGTCCCATGGCAGGCTTCAGATGACAGTCTAATGCCATCCTGGAGTTGCAGGATCTTAATGCTAGAAAGGGCCTTCAAGATGGTTTTATACGGCCCCTTCCTTTTTCAGAAGAGGCTGGAGAAGGGAAGCAGCTTCCCAAAGGTCACGAATTCAGAGCAGGACAGGCTTTTCAGAGACATCTAATTCAACCTCGGTCTCTCCCCACCCATTTTACAGAATAAAACGGAGGCCCAGGGGAGGGGGTGATGCTGATAGAAAGAGGAGGGCTAGGGATTTGGACCCAGGACTTCTGACTGTAAGGCCAGTGATCTTTCCTCCAAGTCTGTCTAGTGTGGGCAAAGGGTTTTCCATTTACTATCCCATAGAACACATGGGTAGGCAGTGAGATAATATATGGAAACAAGCCCCAGAACCATGTGAGAGGGTTTGGGCCTCTCCTATTTTGGCCTGAAATCAGGAAACACTAGCGCTTGGCCAAAGAAAGTTCTTGGCTGATATCTTGCCTCCTTCTCCCAGGTTTCTCCCACTCTTTTACCCAGTGTTCTTGGTTCCATCGAAGGAATGCTGGATTTGGAGGCTGAGGACTCAGGTATGAATCCTGACTGCGTGAGTTTGGGCCTGCCTCAGTTTCCTCATCTGTAAAATGGAGGTGATAATAAAAGCATCACCTGCCTTCCAGCATTGTCTTAGGGATTAAATAGATAATATTTACGAAGTGCTTATCACAGTGTCTGGCATGTAGTGGGTGCTTTATATAATAGCAGCTTGCTGCTGCTATTATTATTATTATTATCATTATTTTTATCATCATCATCATCATTATTATTATTATTATTTCTTCAACTGGATCATCTGAAAAAGGTTCAGTGGCTTCTGGAATCCTGACCAGTTTAATGCCAACAATGCAAGTATATAAAACAAGGACGTTGGATTAGATGATCTCTGAAGTCCCTCCAAGTTCTAGACAGAATCTAGCCAGGAACAGCTCTGTCCAAAGGGTCACTTTTCTCAGGCACAGAAAAGTCTTTCTGGCTCGAATCCCTGCATGTTGTTTCCTCAGATAATCACATTCCTGCCATCTCTTTTTGATCTGCAGCTCTTCCTCCCCCAAGTTTCAAATGCCTTTTAGACCTCACTCCGTTGCTCATTTACTCAGACAACAGAGACACGGTTGGGGGGCAGAGAATAAGCCAGTTTAACCTGGGGAAGAGAAAATTGAGGGCGAATGTAAAGGCTGATTTCAAATATTTTGAGGGTGACTTGTAAGAAGGCTTTGCTTTATTCTGCTTGGCCTCAGAGGACAGGACTAAAGAAGGGGCAGAAGTTGGGGAGAAATTGGTTTGATGCAAAGAAACAATCTTTCCTCTCCCTGGAGAGCTCCAAGTAGAGTCTGGATGCCCGTTTATTAAACGTTATAGAGAGAATCCTAGTTTGGCTAGAACTGGACTCTAAGAGGCTCCTGAGGCTCCTTCCAGCTCTGGGATTCTGGGAAAATCCTGGCCCATACTCACCCAGTAAGGATAATGGAAAATGCTTGAGATGGGGAGTCAGGAAGTCTTGGTTCTCTTCATGACTTCATCAATAACTTACTGGTCATGACATGTCCCATCCCTAGGCTTAAGTTTCCTATCTATAAAGACGAGGGCTTTCATTTTCCTTCCAGTTCTGACATTCCAAAGAAGCATGGAGATGGCACTGAATTTGGGGGCGACCTTGGTTTGCACGTCAGGTTTGATTCTGCCATTTTTTACTGTGCAGCCAGGGACAAGTCTCTTCGTCTTTCTGCAATTCTGTTTCCCCACTTGTAAAATTAGGGGTTGTATTATGTGATCCCCGAAGTCCCTTCATTCAGCTTTGATATTCCTTATTCTAAGTAACTTCTCAACACTGGAGTGGTTTTGCTGAGAAACTGCCCAAAGACACACAC
>NW_025358990.1:0-1701 GCF_016433145.1 Gracilinanus agilis | reverse complement strand
GATTTGCATTTCTCTAATTATTAGAGATTTGGAACACTTTCTCATGTACTTATTGATACTTTTGATTTCTCTACCTGAAAATTGCCTATTCATGTCTCTTGCACATTTTTCAATTGGGGAATGGCTTGATTTTTTATACAATTGATTTAACTCCTTGCATATTTGAGTGATTAGACCCCTGTCAGAGTTTTTCATTATAAAGATTTTTTCCCAATTTGTTGTTTCCCTTCTGATTTTGACTACATTGTTTTTGTTTGTACAAAAGCTTTTTAGCTTAATATAATCAAAACCATTCAATTTACATTTTGTAATTTTCTCTAACTCTTGCTTGGTTTTAAAATCTTTCCTTTCCCAGAGATCTGACAAGTATACTATTCTGTGTTCACTTAACTTATTTATAGTTTCCCTCTTTATATTCAGGTCATTCACCCATTCTGAATTTATCTTGGTGTAGGGTGTGAGATGTTGATCTAGACCTAATCTCTCCCATATTGTTTTCCAAATTTCCCAGCAGTTTTTGTCAAATAGTGGATTCATGTCCCAAAAGTTGGGCTCTTTGGGTTTATCATACACTGTCTTGCTGACATCATTAACCCCACATTTATTCCACTGATCCTCCCTTCTATCTCTTAGCCAGTACCATATTGTTTTGATGACTGCTGCTTTATAGTATAGTTTAATGTCTGGAACTGCCAGGCCTCCTTCCTTCACATTTTTTTTCATTATTTCCCTTGATATTCTTGATCTTTTGTTATTCCAAATGAACTTTGTTATAGTTTTTCCTAATTCAGTAAAGAAGTTTTTTGGTAATTTGATAGGTGTGGCACTAAATAGGTAAATTAATTTGGGTAGAATGGTCATTTTTATTATGTTAGCTCGTCCTACCCATGAACAATTAATGGTTTTCCAATTGTTGAGATCCAGTTTTATTTTTTTGGAAAGTGTTTTGTAGTTGTTTTCGTATAATTGCTGTGTTTGTTTTAGTAGATAGATTCCCGAGTATTTTATATTGTCTAGGGTGATTTTAAATGGTGTATCTCTTTCTACCTCTTGCTGCTCTAATGTGTTGGAAATATATAGAAATGCTGATGATTTATGTGCATTTATTTTGTATCCTGCAACTTTGCTAAAGTTGTTGATTATTTCTACCAGCTTCTTAGTTTATTCTCTAGGATTTTTTAAGTAGACCATCATATCATCTGCAGAGTGGTAGCTTAGTCTCTTCTTTTCCTATTTTGATACCTTCAATTTCTTTTTTTTCCTCTAATTGCTACTGCTAGTGTTTCTAGTACTATGTTGAATAATAGAGGTGATAATGGGCATCCTTGTTTCACTCCTGATCTTATTGGGAAGGCTTCTAATTTATCCCCATTGCATATAATGCTTGTTGATGGTTTTAGTTATATACTGTTTATTATTTTTAAGAAAGGTCCTTCTATTCCTATACTTTTCAGTGTTTTCAATAGGAATGGATGCTGTATTTTCTCAAAGGCTTTTTCAGCATCTATTGAGATAATCATGTGATTTTTGTTTGTTAGACTGTTGATATGGTTAATTATGTGGATGGTTTTCCTAATGTTGAACCATCCTTGCATTCCTGGTATAATGGTGGATGATCTTCTTAATTACTTGCTGGAGTCTCTTTGCTAGTATCCTATTTAAGATTTTTGCATCTATGTTCATTAGGGAGATTGGTCTATA